>NC_141022.1:53110000-53220000 GCF_052040795.2 Danio rerio | reverse complement strand
TTAACATTTTCTTAAATCAAAAATATTAATTTATAATATTTATAAGGCTATGTTTTATATAATTAAACAATTTAATTTATAATGTACAGTTTTTTGTGCATTTCTTCCAAATAACCAACAACTCATAACATAAATGAAGGACCATTCCATACACGTTGCCTTGCTCCTTTTTCACACAAGTGATTGTACCTTTCTTTGGGTCTTAAATGGCCCAAACATGGACCCTTTGACAGTTGGGAACATATTTGTACCATTTTTACCCTTAAATGGTACATATAAGTATCTTAGGGTGCTACTTTGAACCATTGAGGGTACAACATCACCATTTGTACCCCAAGTGTTCACAAATGTACCCCAACCGTACCCTTTTTTCTGACAGTGTACCACTAGAAGGAAGCCCGCAAACCACTAGTGGTACACGTACCACAGTTTGAGAACCACTGGTTTACAGTGTATGAATATAAATGTCATTTTTTCATGTGATGCAAAGCTGAATTTTCTTCAGTGTCACTTGATCCTGTATTAATTCCTGATCCATCAACTCACTTTTATGACTATTTTGATCAAGTAAATGTGCTCTTGGTGAGTTCGCTATTTGAATTAAACTGGTCGGTGATCCCAAAATTGAACAAAATTGCAATGCTCTGGAGTTTAAGTCCTGTTCTTTAGCATTCCGCATTAAAGGTATATTTTTGACAGCTCTTATCCCCATTTATTTACATTATATGAGTTTAACTTATTTGGCTAATAATAATTGGTAAACTAAATGAATAACTGCATTTACTGTAATCGCATTACAATAGTTCAGCAAATGCTGTCTGTGACTTGCTGAATTAGGCTTTCTATTATTATCCGATGTCTGTGTGAAAGAGATGACACCTATATGGCCATAAATGACAAACAAGAAAGAAAAAAGAGTGCAGCATTATAAAGATCTTTTATTTTTAAGCAGAAAATACATTTGAACAGAGTAAATCATGATACATCATTCACTTGCTTTAAAAGTAGCTTTGTCTTTCTATACTTTAACAATTTTTTATTCACAACAAAACTACTACTACAAAAAATAAATCAATAAAAATAAATGTTTATATCATGCTTAAAGCTATTTGAGATATATATATATATATATATATATATATATATATATATATATATATATATATATATATATATCAATATTTGCAGTGATAGATATGCTGCAATAATTCACTCAAAGAAGTAACAAATTAGCCTAAGAAAGTGTAAGTAATCTAATTAAGTAAATTACCCAACAACCTGAAATCAAATCTGAGTTTAACCCATTCTTAACTACTCATGAACACCTTATGCATGTCCGTCTAGTGCGTTTCCACTGAATAACAATAGAGAAGTGTTCTGTCAACATCAACATGAACAGTTTAAACACAGGAGTTCATGAGAGTTTATGGTGATGTGCCATCATTTATCTATTTGACATACATTACAATTACACTGGACCAGTGGTTCTCAAACTTTTTTTCATCAAGTACCACCTCAGAAAGAAAATGTCTCTCCAAGTACCACCAAAATGAGCAGTATTGAAATACAGTAGTGTAGTAGGCCCAGTAAAGCAGCTACAACTCTGCCATTAAAAAACGTAGCAGATTACCTCAGAAATATAAGCTATATGTCATATATGGCATATTATATACATCATTTTTGATGAATTGTGTATAGCATGTACATGACATATTTCATTCCTCCGCGTACCACTAGAAGGAAGCCTGCGTACCACTAGTGGTCCATGTACCACAGTTTGAGAACCACTGCACTGGACAACCAAATGCAATGCATTTGTTGAGGTGTTTTAGCAGACTTGCTCATTCTCAACGTCTGTCCATGGGAGGCTTGACATAAAATGAAGACAACATAGATTCATATACACTATTATAAACATTAAAACACATTATAAACACACAAATATTATAATTGTTTACATCAAATTGCTGTAAGGCAAAAGCAAAGGCGTCATGATCAACAAACTAATGGTAATCTATTTGCGTAAACACGGCTGTTTTGGTTTTAACCACTTTTTAAGAACAACACTAAAACATTTATATTACTTTCTGATTTTAGGCTAACGGGTCAATCATTCCACAGTTTAGTTCTCTTAACAGAGAAACAGATTGACCAGAAGAGGTCTTACACTTTAGTATGAGACAGTCACCATTAGCAGCTGCTCGTGTGACTCTGTTAGAGGTTTGATGCCTACTTAATAGATCTGAAAACAGCACTGGAACAAGATTGTTGAAACATTAAAAACTATTTAAGATAATTAAATTAAATAAAACCATCAAAACTAAAAAGGTTGTGTTTACATGAAACCTCACAATGATGCCATCATTGGAATTGCTTGTTTATATATTGAGTCAATAGGCTTCAATGTGGTTAAAGAGGCTTGTGACCATGATGTGATGCAATATGACAAGTAAGAGAACGTCATTGTGTGCATGCATAATTTTGCATATAATAAAACCTGCGTATAATAAAATGAAAACAGTTCAGACTTGGCTTGACCTTCTTACTCATATTTTTTAACATGACTATCATTTTTTAAATTCACATCTGTTTATGCTGAGATACTTGTATTAGTTTACTTCACCAATAACTTTATTTTTAATCAGCACCTCAAATGTATCACCTGCAGGCCTATTTCTGACATTTAACATTAAATGAGACACCTCAAGCCATCTTGAAATATGTTGTAAAGCCAGAGTCAGCTGCTCATTTGCCTGGCAAGGTGTTTTAGCAGACATATAGATGCAAGGGTGTAGAATTGGCATGGATGGAGGGAACGTGTCCCCACCAATATCCACCAATTACTGAAATGTCCCCACCAATAATTTAATCGACTCCAAAATGAAATAATGCTCCGCCAACCCTTAGTAACCTACTTGTGCACAAAGGTTTAAAGGCAAGTTTGCTATGAGTTCACTATAATACTATTAACCAAGGCTGTGAAATTCATCGAAATTCAGTTTAGATTTTGGCCTCCATGATTATAAAAATCAATAATCGTAATAAAACGGTTAAACTGCATCACACACCTCTCTAAAATTCTCTAAAGAGTTCACACTTAGCTGATGATTGATTATAAAGCTTGTTTGGCATGCTGTCCTAGGAGAGAGGCCTGAGCTCATAAGATCCATCCAGGGCTCTCTCCCGATAGCAAGGCGAGAGGGGAGTTTGAGGTCAGGTAGATCTTGAGAACTCCCCTGCTGTAGTAGCTAATGAATAGATAGTGATTGCTCTTTAGAGATTACGACCAACTACAAGCATGTCTATGGTGCAGATTTGGATTAGTCAATTAACTTAAACTACATGTTTTTGGACGATGGAAGGAAACAAGGGAACCCCGGGGGAAACCGCACGTGAGCACTGGGAGCACGTGTAAACTCCGCACAGAAACATCGTCTAGCTTGGTATGGACTAGAACCAGTGACGTTCTTGCTGTGAGGCAACAGTCCTAACCACTGGGCAACCGTGCCACCCATCTAGGAAAGGAGGAGGAGTAGGGGTGGAAGGGGAGTTTCTTCAAAATAAAGATGACTGTGAAATGGAACTTAGGGTATTTGTAGTGGCTTTGGAATCGTCTAATTGGTGAATCATTATAAGTTGAATAATGCGGGACCGGCTGCAAGCAGTCATAAGAATGTATACTCTCAAATTTAGCTTATAAATAAACTTCACTTCATTCATACCTCCTCAGAGCCAGATTGCAGTAAAATCATGTAAATTGACTTTTGCAGCATGAGACATGATTCATTAATTGTTTTTTTTATATATTATTAAGTGTTTATTTTATATCATTAAGTTCTTCATTCATGTTTTTTAAAAGCACAAAAACTATTTGTGCAATGCATGTATGTCCCCACCAATGTCAAGAGCGAATATACATCCCCTGTATAGATGACTGTGTCATCTGCATATAACTGGGCAGCAATCTGGAAAATCATTTATGTACAGTTGAAGTCAGAATTATTTTCCCCCCTGTTTATTTTTTTCCCCTTGTTTTCTGTTTAACAGAGATCACTACATATGTATATACAGTTAGTCAGAATTATTTGCCCCCCTGAATTATTACACCCCTGTTTTTTTTTTCTTCACAATTTCTGTTTAACAAAGAGAAGATTTTTTTCAACACATTTCTAAACATAATAGTTTTAATAACTTATCTCAAATAACTGATTTATTTTATCTTTGCCATGAGGACAGTAAATAATATTTGACTAGATATTTTTCAAGACACTTCTATACAGCCTAAAGTGACATTTAAAGGCTTAACTAGGTTAATTAGGTTAACTAGGCAGGTTAGGGTAATTAGGCATTAGGTTATTGTATAATGATGGTTTGTTCTGTAGACTAGCGGAAAAAAAATTGCCTAAAGAAACTAATAATTTTGTCCTTAAAATGGTGTTTAAAAAATTAAAAACTGCTTTTATTCTAATAGAAATAAAACAAATAAGACTTTATCCAGAAGAAAAAACATTATCAGCCATACTGTGAAAATGTATTTGCTCTGTTAAACATCATTTGGGAAATATTTTAAAAAGAAAAAAAATTCAAAGGGGGGCTAATAATTCTGCCTTCAATTGTACATTGTACACTCTCAGAAATAAAGGTATGAGAGCTGTCACTGGGATGGTTCCTTTTCAAAAGCTACACATTTGTACTTGAAGGGTCCATATTGGTACCCCAAAATTACATATTAGTACCTACAAATATTTAGAGGAACATTTTTGTACTTTTTAGGTACTAATATGTACCCTTGAGGTATTAATATGGACCTTTTAGGTACAAAATTGTAGCTTTCGAAAAGATACCACCCAGTGACAGATCGTGTACATTTATTTCTGAGTGTGTAAACAACAATAGGTCAAGATTTATTATGGAGCTCAGTGAAGAGCTGTCTGACTGCTTTCAGTAAAATGTTTATTTATTAACTTGTTTAACAAAGCCAGGTTAGTTCCATTGTGATATTAAACGCTTTTGTTAAAAAGAGTATTAAAATAATTCAAACAGCATGACAAAACATATGATTAAAACATATTTAAACACAAGATTGAAGAAAAAACACTCGTTTAATGAATAGCTCAACCAAAAATGAAATCTGTTATCATTTACTCACTCTTGTTCAAAACCCATTTGAGCTTCTAACTTCTAAACACAAATGAAAGAAGAATGCTGGTATTTTTTCCTACAATGGAAGTAAATGTATCCATTTTTCTAAATATCTTCTTTTGTGTTCAACAGGTTTTGAGCAAGTAAAGAGTGAGTAAATGATGGCAGATATTACATTTTTGGGTGAACTATTCATTTAACGAGTGTTCTTTTTGTTTAATCATTCAAACAGCTTGTGAAAACATGATTAAAACACATAAAAATACACGATTGAAGAAAAAAAAAACACTCATTAAATTATTAGTTCACTGTATTTATTATCTGTCATCATTTACTTGTTCAAACCCTGTTGAACACAAAAGAAGAATGCTAGTAATTTTTTTTCCTGCTATGGAAGTCAATGGATACATTTTTTTTAAATATTTTCTTTTGTGTTCAACAGAAGAAATAAAACTTAAACAGGATTAAACAAGTGAATAGTGAGTAAATGATGCAGACACTGGTAAAAGGCTCAAAACCATATGAGGGAGAGTAAACTGTGAGAACTCTCCCTTTCTGCAGCAAAGAGCTTAGAATGACCAAGAGGCGACACTAATGTAATATGGGAAACAGCCACTAGAGGGCGCGGCGGCCATTTTTGAATGAAAACTCCAATAGAACAACAGCATATTATAAGTCTGTAAAATAAACTATTAAAAGAGCTGATGATTGTGATAATAAGTGTTGTATTGTCGTCTTTCAGGTTGCATCTCAACTTTAATGCGCATTTTGAATAAATAAATAAAAAACAAAGTAGCTGCTTGCCATCGCGACAGTAATGAGATCCAATGGACGGCCAATCACTTTCACTCCAAAATGGCGGAATCCAGGGCTGTTGCTGGGCGCTGCTGTTGCAATGGAACGTTCTATTGAGTGTCGCCTCTTGGTCATTCTAAGCTCTTCGTCTGCAGTAACTGACTGATTATTTTAACTCTTCTGATTTCATCAGTCATAAGCAGATGAAGGAGTTTGTGTTTGTCTTGCTGTACTGTGGGTGATGGTGGTCCATGTGTCTCTTGTCATCTTCTGGGTCAGAAACAAAAAAATAACAAACAAACCATCACAGTTCATCACAGAATGTTAAACATGCATTATTTGTGCTTGTATTATCACAGGAAAAGAGATGAAGAGAGTCTCACCTTAACATCATCATAGTCTGAATCTTCAGCCTGTTTAACACCTGAGAGGTCAGAATATACGTTTATCGCACAGGTCGCAGAAACGTTTGCATGAAAAGCGTTCATATTTTAAGTCCACGATGGTCAGATTTTCTAATTTAGCAGTCTGACAGCCTACAAGTTGAATACTGACTACTTTTACTTCATTCATTCATTTTCTTTTTGGCTTAGTCCCTTTAATAATCAGGGGTCGCCACAGCGGAATGAACCGCCAACTTATCTAGCATATGTTTTATGCAGCGGATGCCTTCCCAGCCGCAATCCATCACTGGGAAACATCCATACACACTCATTTACATACACACACACACACACACACACACACACACACACACAAGTTGGTGGTTCATTCCGCTGTGGCAACCCCAGATTAATAAAAGGACTAAGCCGAAAAGAAAATGAATGAATAAATGATAAATATTTCACTAGAAATAATAATTAAAGAATAATTTAGTGAGTTTATAATTAAAACTGGATCATGACACTGTCATGGTGGCTCAGTGGTTAGCACGGTCGCCTCACAGCAAGAAGGTCACTGGTTCGAGCCTCGCCTTGGTCAGTTGGCATTTCTATTTCTTTATGGAGTTTGCATGTTCTCCCCTTGTTTGCATGGGTTTCCTCCGGGTGCTCCAGTCTCCCCGACAAGTCCAAAGACATGAGCTACAGGTGAATTGGGTAGGCTAAATTGTCAGTAATGTATGTGTGTGAATGAGTGTTTATGGATGTTTTCCAGTGAGGGGTTGCAGCTGAAAGAGCATCTGCTGCGTAAAACATATGCTCGATAGGTTGTTGGTTCACTCCACTGTTTTGACCCCTGATTAATAAAGGAACTAAGCTGAAAATAAAATAAATATGAAATAAATAAATAAATAAATAAATAAAAAATAAAAAATAATAAAATAATATTATTAATAATAAAATAATATTAATAATATTTTAATAATAAAATAAAAAATAAAAAATAAATGAATATTGAAAAACGTGTATGCATACATAGGGTTTGCTTGTTTTGATAATTCATTTAAAATATGCAGCTAAGAAATAACTAATTATAATATTGTATAAACAAGGCCCATACAAGTCTGAAATTTCTTTCATAATGCTCTTAAAAAGGTCTTTAAAAGTCTTACATTTGACTTTGTGAAACTTGCAGAAACCCTGAGCATGTGTCTGTTAGGTTGTAATAACTCTTCTGAAACCCATTTCCCCGATCTTTCTGAATAACATGCCTACTTTACTACATCCAATCAGGAACTGCTTCACCAATCAGGAACTGCTTCACAAAAAACAGCTGCAGATTCCAGTTCATGTGGTCTTTAAGAATGTCTTGATCAGTGGTGTCCAAACTCAGTCCTGGAGGGCCGGTGTCCTGCATATTTTTGTTCCAACCTCAATTAAACACACCTGAACCAGCTAATCAAGCTCTGTCTAGGTATACTAGAGTTCCAGGCAGGTGTGTTGGAGGAAGTTGGAGCTAAACTATGCAGGACACCGGCCCTCCAGTGTAAACATTGCCAACAAGTGTAAAACATTGAAGATTTTACACTTACCTTTTTATTCCTGCAGAATTAAAAAATCAAACCCCAAAACTCGATCACAGCCACTGAGATCACAGTGAGGAGCATCATGTGGAACAGTGGAAATGCTGAACTAAACAAACTTTGTTCGTTCCCTGGCATGTACAAGAGGAAGATCAGCATAAATCCCGCGCTAATCGGTATTAGTACAGTAACACATAATATTAAACATTCAGAATTTAATAACATGCTTCTTGCAATTATTAGCCATGTAATATAGTATAACATAGTCTATGTACTTATGTGTTAAAGGAGCAGATCTTACCTCTACAGAGTGGTTTAATCTCCATTTCCTCTTTTTTCCAGCTGACAGGATTGCTGTAGTTACAGATGATCAATTCCTCACTGCAGGACAGGATGAGCGTGTAGTTCTCCTGTGATGTCACTTCCTCTGGTGAGCATTGGTTGTTCTGATAGCTAGAGTCAATGATGAGGTCTTGAGCTCTGCATGTGAAGTTAACAGTACAGGAGTCACTGCTGGTTGAGTTTACAGTCAGAACAGGAGCCTTCACTGCATCTGAAACACACATTTACACTGACAAGATCACAATCAGCTGAGTGATACGATATACTGTCACAGCTGAAGACCAAACCATTTATACACATACAGGAATATGAACTAGTCAATAATAACTGCAGTAGAGATAAAATCCTGAATTAAAGACAAAGTGTTGTAAGCTGATTTAAATCTGCACATCTGAAACTGAAAAAAACGAACATAAACTACATTTATGAATAATGAATAGTCTTTTATGCAGCAACAGATTAAATCACACACAGAAATGACACTCACCTATTACAGACACTCTGTATGTAACAATGTCTTTCATTAAGTCTCCGCTTATTCTTGCTGTGTAGAGTTCACTGTCTGCCTTCTGCATGTTCTGCAGTGTCAGAGAAAAGCTTGTTTCATTAAACTCTATTTTGTTCTGATAGGACAAGTGATATCTAATCATTTTAGATTCATGAAGATATCGAACTATATTCTCTGATTTATCATTAATCCAGGATAAATAATCAAACTCTGGTAGTTGTTGTGTCTGTAAATCCAGCTGAACAGAATCTCCAGTCTGCACAAACACAGAGATCTCAGCACTGAACCCTGAGAAGAGAGAAAGACGCCGTTCAGTAGGTTTTTTTTAGCCTAATCTTACTTCATCCTTGATCAGGACTCAATCTATCAATAGAAAATGCTTATTTAATTTGTCTACAACATGAAACTTATTCCATAACAGGTTGAGTTCATGCTAAGATATGTAGGCTTTGTATACCAAATGCCTTTTTTTCTTTTCTAGAAGTTTAAAATTGGATAAAACACTAAAAACAGAATATGTTTAGACCTGTGTTGAAGATGAAGAGAAGAAATAAAGACACAAGATGATCTGCTGCCATACCAAACATTGAGATGAAATGGAAAATATGATGAAAAGTTGTTTGGTCATTAATCTTGGGTCAGCAGTCTTTAAAAGAGGAATAGACCATTTTGTTTCACTATGAGAAAATAAATCACTTCCACTCCGGCCATAAGTGCCGCTAGACTCTGCCCCAGTAAAAATCTCCAATCACCCAGTAATGCTCTGAGTAACAGTTTACTTCATGTACAGTAAGTGTATTAAATAAGAGTAGCAATCACAGAATAAAGCGATATTCTCTATGTACAAACTCAGTTAATGCATCTAAAAGTATGTTGTTGTTTTTGTACAGCTTAATTTTACCTCATCATTGATCAGGACTGAATCTATTGGAATATATGAACATAAAATGCTCATTTCATTTGTCTACAACCTGAAACATAATTAATTCCATAACACTATAACACAATAATTAATACCATAACACTAGGACCCTGCTGAAAAACCAGCTTAAACTAGCCTAGTTTTATGGTATTTTTGGCCATTTCCAGGCTGTTTTCCAACCATTTTCAGCCTGGTCTTAGCTGGTCAGGCTGAGAGATGACCAGCTAAAACCAGCTTGACCAGCCTAGCCAGACTGGTAGCCCAACCAAAACCACTTATGTCCAGCCTTGGCTGGTCAGGCTGGTTTTCGCTGTTTTTTTCAGCAGGGGACAGATATACCAAATGGCTTTTTTCTTTTCTAGAAGTTTTAAATTGGATGTTAAACCAATACAACACTAAAACATCATACTTTTAGATGCATTACCTGTGTTCAAGATGATGAAGAGAAGAATTAAGGACACAAGATGATCTGCTGCCATAGCAAACGTCGAGATGAAATCACTGATGGTGACTTTGAAACATCAAGTCGTCTAATATATGTGAAACGACACTGAAGGAAGTTATCCGTTCATTAATCTTAGGTCAGCAGTCTTTAAAAGAGGAATAGAGAGTTTCGTTTCACGATGACAAAATAAATCACTTCCACTCCGGCCAGGGACGTCATTCGACCCCCAGTTAAAATCACCAATGACCAGTAAATGCTTTGAGTAACAGTTTACTTTATGTAAGTGTATTCATTTCGAGTGGTAATCACATAATAAAGATGTTATTCTCTATGTAAAACCGAATCAACGCTTTCCAAACCAACGTAGTTTAATTGAAAACAAACTGACGCATGCGCAGAAAAAAACATTCCCCACCGCGCCTCAGTAGAGCTTTTTGCAACACTCTTGACTCCGGCATATGACTGAGGACTACGGCCAACACTGACAGATTACATGTTATCTACTTTATACAGTCATTTGAAGTCAGAATAAAACGCACAGGCTTGCGTTACATGCGTGGAAACTAACATGTCTTAATTCGGTCACACATAAATAACTTTAAATTGTTCATTTAGAAACTCCAAGAGCCGTAAATACATTCATTCATTCATTTTCTTGTCAGGTTAGTCCCTTTTATTAATCCGCGGTCTCCACAGCGGAATGAACCGCCAACTTATCCAGCATGTTTTTACCCAGCGGATGCCCTTCCAGCCACAACCCATCCCTGGGAAACATCCACACACTCATTCATACACACACACACACATACACTACGGACAATTTAGCCTACCCATTTCACCTGTACCACATGTCTTTGGACTGTGGGGGAAACCGAAGCACCCGGAGGAAACCCACGCGAATGCAGGGAGAACATGCAAACTCCACACAGAAATGCCAACTGAGCCAAACTTCGAACCAGCGACCTTCTTGCTGTGAGGCGACAGCACTACCTACTGCGCCACTGCATCGCCATAAATGCATTTATATTGAGAAAATCATTCACCACACTGTGGCAGCTTTTTTGAATGCTAAGCATATAAAAGCAAGACTAGAGCGACATCAATTGAGTTAAGCGTTTAAAAGGGGGAAATCAACTTAATAATTACGAGTAAAAAGCCAAGTAAATTCTTTTGAATCGTGTTTTATCCATAGACTGTGGTTTTATCTTTGAATGTGTTCACTGTGATGTTTTATTGCTGTGTTAAATGCAGTAAAGTATTGCATTAACATATAAAGTAAATCACGTTTTTATTGAAACTTCCTATCAAACACGAGAGATACATGACAATAGAACAAACAAAATAAGGCCAGGATGAGAGAATATACGATTAAATAAAATTCTTACAATTACAAACAAGCAGGACCTTTACATTAATCAAAAATGTTGAAAATGGAGCACAAATGGACAATTTTAATGGCGAATAGAACAATTTGTTGTTTGTTCCTTATAAAACAAAGAAAAACATTTTTTTGGATGTTGGAAATGCACACTTATGATTATGAAACTTAATCAACAAAGTAAATAGATTAATAACAAAAACTTCATTATTCAGATTACCAATTATAATATCCAAAAATTATGTTTTCAAAATGCAAATTAAAATTAAAGAGTGGCTTTTTTCATAAAGACAGAAGCATCATACCAAAGCTTTTAATATGACCACAGTGCCAAAAGATGTGGGGTAACGTTACAGTTTCCAAAAGCAAAGAACAAAAAGAGCAATTTATATCAATATCTTTTTAAATTTACTGAGAAAATGTTTAACATGATAGAATTTATGAACTAGTTTAAAAGATACTTTATCTTCTTTGTAACAAACAAATTTGTGTAACGTCTGTCATGCCTACAATTATATATATATATATATATATATATATATATATATATATATATATATATATATATATATATATATATATATAAAATATATATATATATATATATATATATATATATATATATTTTTTTTTTTTTTCCTTCTTTCTTTTTTTAATTCAAAAAATTTACAATTAGGGTAGGCAAGCATGAAGTGATGCAAATATAACAATAGGCAGATAAAAAATATAGGGGAAAACAACGTATGGTAATGACAATTGTACTTGACGTGAAAAAATAAAAATAAATAACATAAAAATAAACATATTAAGTTTAAAGTAAGTTTATACATTATAAACCTTTAAAGTGTTGTGAAAGGGCTACAAAATTAGCTGAAGAAAAGCTTTTTCATTTAGCAATGTACTGAGTGATGAATAATAGCAAGTTTATAATAGAGTGTAAAACAGGAGAGGGGGTTTTCAAAAATCTACATTTATGAATGGATAATTTTGCAAAAGCAGGTAATGCTGTGCACAATTCTCTTTAGTTACTCCAAATGTAACTTTTTGATAGCAAAAAGGGTTGACAAGGATATTGACATGAGACATTCTGTCATGTACAAAATAACTGAGTATGCAATAGTAGAAAATATGCTCATTGGTTTCAACAATTGGTTTAAACAAAATTGATAAGAGTTATCCACAATGTCAAATTTTCAGTTTGTTTGATGGATATACATTATTCTTCATTTTAAACTAAAACTTTTAATTTTGGGGAGAATTGGATAAGAAACGTAACTTGTCCTTATTTTTTGAATTCCTGTGAATTAAAATCTTTAAGTTTAGTGTAGTGTAGATGCAATTGTAGAAAATATGCAAAAAAAAATAAAAGGTTTCAATATTGAGACATCTCTTTGCAACCAACAATTTTTGCTTTTATACATTAATTTACAAAATTATTCTGAATATTTAGGTTACTGTCTTTAGCAACACTATTTCTCTATAAGTATTTTGCAAAGGTTAACCGGTAGCACACGTGCTGCTGCTGATGTGAGAGTCTAAACCACTGCCATAAATTGCAATTAATTCAGATTTATTTATATTTAGGTGTAGTCCAGATGCATTGGAGATGAGATTAACTAGCTGAATAGTTTTGTTGATTTGAAATTTGTCCTTTAAAATGAGGCTTTTATCATGTAAAACCCAAAGAAAGATAACTCGAACCATTTGAGAAAACCAACTGCTATAAACCTTTTGAGTTCAAAAACGTAATGAGTACTGTGAACTTACTCCAATTAAGGTGAAGTAATGAGGTATTTAATTAGCTCATTACCTTCAACATTAAGTTCAAAACTCTTTTCAAATGAGTTGAATTAACTTTCAGTACATTTTGAGTTAACTACACTCACATTTGATCAAGTTGAGGGTTGGGATTTCCAGTGTATCATCGGCCATTTGAATAATTGAGATTTTGTTTATTGTCTATTGGATAGACTCTATTGTACGTTTATCAACACTACTATCGTTTTTAATTAAAATAGTAAGCATTTCTACAGCTAGAGTCAATGGGAAAGTGGAAATGGGACACCCTTGTCTAACTTCTCGTCAAATATTGAACCTCTGAGTTGTCCTATACGATAGAGATATAGTAGTATTAATATCGTTATATAGCGTTTTAATTAAGGAATTGAATGTATTGCAGAAGCCATATTTTACAAGATAAGATCGAACACGAGACTGATGTGATGCGGTTATAAAACTGACGATAAAATAAGCATTCAACAATCCGCTTTTAAAAGGACCTCACATGAGGTGCCCTTTACATTGCCTGATATGAATTACAAATCAAAATTGGTGTACATTTTAAATTTAGTTGATGCTGACTTAATAAAATTAATATATATATTTATATATATAATTTTTACATCATAAGCTTATCACGTGATCAATTTGAGAGTTTTATTGCGTATTAAAAACATTAGTAAACGGACGTTAAGTTACCTATTTACGCGACGCGACGCAGTCAGGACCCCTAAACATGGGATCGAAAAAGCATCGTAGGAGCCGATCGCGGTCCCGCTCTCGAGAAAGAGCCCGTGTTGTTAGACATGATCGCTCGCCCGGGGACAGACACAGTCGCAACCGCTCTCCGGTGAAAAGCTCCCGCAGGCGAGCGCGGTCCGACAGCGGCGGCTCTAGGAGTAGCGGCGGCTCCGCGGGCCCGAGCCGACAGAGAGGCAGAGAGTCCGGCCACTCCAGCGACTCTGACCGCCAGCACAGAAACACACACGGAAGAAACAGAGACAGGTACTTCCTAATAGTAAATATATACTTACATGTGTATACAACTGGGGGTACGTGGAAGTTATTGGAGTAAAGTTGGTTTTATTTTCGCACATTTAGACTTACTACTTAATATCATTTCAGAGAAGAATTATTTGGAAATTATAAATAGTGAAATCAGATTAGCAGCCAACGACTATTAAAGTACAACATTGTTTACAGTAAAATTATAAATTGCTGAATATGTTTTAAAGTCATATTTACATGCGATTTAAGACCAAGTAGTCAAAGTAGCGTAATAAACAATGTAGAGCTCATTCATTTATTAATTTTACTTAGTTTAATCCCTTTATTAATCAGGGGTCACCACAGCGGAATGAACCGCCAACTTATCCAGCATATGTTTTACACAGCGGATGCCCTTCCAGCTGGAACCCAGTACTGGGAAACATCCATACATTCTCATTCACGCACATTCACTATGGCCAGTTTTTGTCCTAAAGCTACTGAGCAACACCCAGTCTTGTCTTATGGCAATTTTATAAACGTTGACATACACATGTTACTGTATGTTTTGTTGATTGAGGCAAAGTTCATATTCGGCCTGAAATCGCATGTCAATATGACTTCAAAACAACATTAACACTATTTAATTGACTGAACAATGTTTTATTTTGATAGTCACTGCCTGGCTACTAACATGATTTCACTATTATGAATATGCAGATAATATATTTTCTGAAATTATATTATTAAGGAGAAAGTCTGAATGTGTGAATATAAAACCAATTCACCCTAATGTTATATTGTACGTATTGATATTGTAAACACAAAATTTTTTTTAAAAATAAGTAGTAACAAAAGCATATCAAAAATAGGCTGTCTACAGTCAAGACTGGTAACGTTACTGAGGATTAATTGACAATTAAAAATAGAAAAAAATTCCAAACCAGTTTTGTTTTGTTCATGACACTTACAGTTGAACCTTAAAGGAAGATAACGCTAGCTAGAAAGCAAAAAACCTGTTACCATCGAGTTTCATCGTAGAAAAAAACAGATGCCATGGATGTCAATGGTTGCAGGAGTCCAACCTTTCTAAATGTCTTCTTTTGTATTTAGTAGATGAAGTCTCTGATTAGATTTACATTGTAAACCTTCAATTTAAACGTAAAAATGTATTATTTTTTATTTCATATACTAAGTTTTTTGTTCCTACACTCTCAAAATCATTATGCAAAAATCAGCAGATTTCCTTTTACGAAATTCTGTGTACAAATAGCAAAAAATAATAAATGATATACATAATATTTGGGGCGGCATGGCGGCACAGTCACCTCACAGCAAGAAGATTGCTGGGTTAGTTGGCATTTCTGTGTGGAGTTTGCATGTTTTCTTTGTGTTTGCATGGGTTTTTCTCCGGGTGCTCCCGTTTTCCCCACAAGTCCAAAGATATGCAGGACAGGTGAATTGAATAAGCTAAATGGGCCGTAGTGTATGTGTGAATGCAAGAGTGTATGGGTGTTTCCCAGTGCTGGGTTGCAGTTAGAAGCCAAGGGCATCCGCTGCTTAAAACAGATAAGTTTGCTGGATAAGTTGGTGGTTCATTCTGCTGTGGTGACCCCTGATTAATAAAGGAACTAAGTCGAAAAAGAAAATTAATGAATACATAATATTTAATACATTTTTCATATTTTCTGACTGAATAAAAACTGTTCATGATTTTTGTACATTACATTTTGTAAGGTCATATTGTCTGTCTTTTAGTAGATATGTGATATAAGAGACTTTGTTTACAGAACAAGTGGATCTAATTACGTTTGCAATTTAAACCTTAAATTACATTTAAAAATATTTTTTTCCTATATTAGGTTTTTAATTCCTGCACTCAATATATGCACTTATCACACAACACATGGACATGACTTCAGTCATTTTTGGTGATGCAACATATATCGCCCATATATAAAAAACTATTCTAGCAACAGGTTAGCTTTATCTCTATTAGTGGTGTCAGTCTTAGTATGGTTAAAAAACACAATAGTATTTACTATAAATGACTGTAGTATATTTTGATGTGGGTGTCTGACAACTGAAAATACATCTGCTAGTTCACTGAAAAAATGCAGGGTTCCACACAATTCATTCACATTGTTCCAATACAAATCAATTAAGTTGACTTAACACTTTTAACAAATTTATGTGGATTGAACATAAAAAAATTAAGTTGTCCCAATGAAGTCTCAAGAATTTAGTTGTTTCAGCTCATCTTAAATAAGTAGTTTGAAGTTAAAACTACTAATACTTGCAAAAAAAAAAAAAAAAAAAAAAAAAAATATATATATATATATATATATATATATATATATATATATATATATATATATATATATATATATATATATATATACTAAGGATGGAGCCGAACCCGAATACGGTATTCGGAAAGGCACGAATAGCGTGTTTTTACGAATACTTATTTCGAACAAATACTTGAAAAATTATTTGCATTCAGGAGCAAGAAAAACACTATATCAAAAAGCAGCGTTTCCTCATGGGACCACAGTGCATGCCCGCGTGAGTGAGTGAGTGAGAGAGAGAGAGACTATATATACATACATATATATATATATATTCATTCCATATATTGATTATTGTAACAGTTCTACGTATATCTACTAAAAGACTGAAAATATGACCATGCAAACTGTATTGTACATAAATCCTTAAACATAGTTTTTATTCAGTGAGACAATATGAAAAATGTAGAAAATATTACTTCTATTATTTTTCATTTTGTGTTTTTTCTTTTTGTGCTGTTTTTAAAAAATCTGCTGATTTTAAGAGTGCAGGAATTAAAAACCTAATATAGGAAAAAATAAACACAGCAGAATGAACTGTCAACTCATCCAGCATGTGTTTTAAGCAGCGGATGCCCTTTCAACTACAACCCAGCACTGGGAAACACCCATACACTCTTGCATTCACACACATACACTACAGCCCATTTAGCTTATTCAATTCACCTGTACTACATGTCTTTGGACTTGTGGGGAAAACCGGAGCACCCGGAGGAAACCCATGCGAACACAGAGAGAACATGCAAACTCCACACAGAAAGGCCAACTGACCCAGCAATCTTCTTGCTGTGAGGTGACTGTGCCACTGTGCGCCATGCCGCCCCAAATATTATGTATATTATTAGTTTTTTTTTTTGCTATTTGTACACAGAATATCTATCTATCTATCTATCTATCTATCTATCTATCTATCTATCTATCTATATATATATATATATATATATATATATATATATATATATATATATATATATATATATATATATATATATATATATATATATATATATATATATTTATTTATTTATTTATTTATGGGTGTAGATATCACAGTGTTTATTACTTTTTACCTTGCACTTTTTTGTTAACATTTATTATTATTTATTTAGGAAAGGCGTTTTCACGTTCTGATCCCAATGCCTCATTATTAAATGGTTAAAATGGCTATAATTAAATGAAATATTCTTAGGAATAAAATATTAACTGTTCTTTGAAAGAGTGTACTTGCATCATGATTATATTATATTGTCATTCTGGCATTATATAATGAGTAATAATGAGATAAAAGGACAATAATATCATTCATCGCTATATTTTTTGGTGCAATATATCATACAGAAAAAATAGAAATCATGACAGGCCTAGATCTATGATATGAGAGACTTGCTTTGTTTACCAAACAAGTGAGAATCTAATTAGATTTGCATTGTAAACATTAAAAGTTATTATATGTCATTGCATACATAACATTTTTAGTTCCTTCACTTTCAAAATCATTCTGCAGAAATCCACGTTTTTTTCTTTGACAAAATTCTCTGCAGAAATAGCAAAGAGAATGTCCTAATACTCTATCTGACCCTCATATGTGATTGAATCATATTCTTATTGTTTTAGCTCTTCAGATGACGACTACCATGATAAGAAGAAACAGGCGTTGAAGAAGAAACACGATGATGAAAAAGACAGCAGAAGCAGGAGAAGAAAGAGCAGAAGTTCTTCAGGTTCCAGCACAAACTCCAGCAGGGAGAGAAACCGATCCAAAACCAGCAGGAGCAGAGAGAGAGAACGGCGGAGACGACAAAGCAGGAGCTCCAGCAGAGAGAGACACAGAGACCAGAGGAGGAGAAGAAACAGCACAGAGAGAGATCGAGACAGATGCAGACGCTCGCAGTCCAGATCCTCCAGTTCCTCCAGCTCCGACTCTGACCATGGAGGAAAGTCCACACAGGGTGGTTCATCCTCCAAAGAGGAGAAGAAGAAACAGAGGGATCTGATGAAGGCGCTGGAGACGCCGGAGGAGAAGAGAGCCAGACGTCTGGCCAAGAAAGAGGCCAAGGAGAGGAAGAAGAGAGAGAAGATGGGCTGGAGCGAAGAGTACATGGGCTACACCAATGCAGACAATCCCTTTGGAGATAACAACCTGCTCGGGACCTTCATCTGGCAGAAGGTGAGAGATATGATATACGGTATATGCACAGCTAGTGTTTTTCCCTTACCGATAAACTTCGGTAGGGCAACAATTTTACAAGGTTGTTTTTACAGCATCGATGTTGTAATGTAATTACAACAAATTCAGTTAAATAGACTTCAGCATTCATTTAGTTGTTCAAGCATAAAATGACATGAAAAACCGTGTCACCGCTAGCGCCGTTAATAGCAGTAGGCGAGCACAGAAACTCAATTGAAAATACTGGGGTAAAATAAATGTTCATATTTTAAAGACACGGCGGGAGGAAATGGAATTTAATGCAGTGCTTCTTGTACATTCTGAGACCCACCTTATATCGTATATCAATTAGGCAGTGAAGATCACTTATTTTTAAAGGGCCATGAAACCCCCTCGTTTCAGCAGGGTGTTTTCACACCTTTCACACTTTGGAAAAAGTCAGAAAAGTGGGCGTGTCCAGCTCTGTTTAGGGGGGAGTGTCGGAGTAACTAAAGTGGGAGGGTGTGGGAGTGTCTATTTGGGCACGCGCGAGTTTCAGTCAAAATACTGAAAGTGATGGTGTTTTTACCTACATGGACATCTGTAGTCGAATTATTTGCCAAATTATTAAATGTTGGACTTTAACTGCAGTTTGGCTCTTTCATTCAGGGAATTCATTCATGCCCCTCGCAACAAACGAGATATTTGATTCGAGGAACTGCTCTAAGCGTGTATTTTTCTTGCAATGTTTGATACCGCACGGCGAGTGAGAGAATAAAAACCCTCTGCATTTCCCGGAAACTTAGATGCACACGGCAGGTAGTGTCAGAAAGCCGCGTGTGTTATTCCGGTCACAAAATGCGGTGCTAACATTGTTGCACTCAGTGCAATAGTTAACTTAATTCGATACGAACAAACTGAATAAACAAAGAGCACTGGTCGCTCACTTACCAAATCTGTAGAGACAGGACAATCACCAGCAACTAGAGCCACGTCTTTATTAAGAGAATACTACAAGCGAATCCGGATTTCAGCGTTTGCAGATGAGAACAGCTCTCAGGTAAACAATAATCCTCCTTAGACACGTAAGTTATTGTTGTCGAGCGTCGCGTACACTGTTAATCCTCACGTGACTCCAGATGAGCTCTCACAGAGAGAAAATGAAAACGAAACTTAATGGCAGCAAACTATAAAAGCAACACTTCACGCTTGTTTGCGTTAAAAGCAACACTACACGTGGCGTCTCTGTGGTGTAAACACGGTGACACTAATGAATATTAATGAAGTTGCACAATAGAGCGCACTGATTGGTTTGAACCAAGCCTTACTCATGCATTAATGCAACACACTGTAAGACGTAATAAGACTCACTCTGGCACAGACGCCCAGTCTGCACGCTGGAATACAACGCTATTTTGTCATGACCATGACGCAGCTTCAAAAATTAGTTTCAAACTGGAAGTACGAATTTGCTTAAAATAACGCAAAAACAACCAATTTACACTTTTTAGTGAAATATAGGTGTCCTAATAGTGTTTTTAGCAGTGTGGGACACATATACGACTGTCAACAGCTCAAAAAATGTGTTTTGGTGTTTCGTGACCCTTTAAAGAAATCAAATCTTAAACATGGCGATTTTGTAATGGTCGACAGTTCACTGGAAACGCTTGAGCTGGCTGACTGAAAATTAAAAGTCTACGTGCACATACCACATTAGTGATGATGACAGGATTAATTCACTTACTGTGTGTATGTGTGTGTGTTTTTCTCAGGCTCTGGAGAAGAAAGGCATCGGCCATTTATCCGAAAAAAATCTGAAGGACAGAAATAAACACATCCAGGAGGAAAACCGCAGGGAACTGCAAAAGGTACCAAACTTCTATAGATTTTTTTTTCTTTTGTTTACATTTTTTTTATTAGGTTTTAATTTTGAAAAGTAATTGCTACAGAAATCAGAAAGACTTAATTTATTATTACTATTATTATTCAATAATGTCAATTGTTTTAGTTAATCTGATAGAATAAACTATAAACAGAAGTGGTTTTAAAAGAGTTTCGTTGTTTTTTTACACTTGAGAACTATGAAAAATTTTATGATCCATTATAGCAGCTGAGTTTTATCTTTCTCCTTTGCATATTTTAGGAACATGTCATTTGTAATAATAGCCTGTTTTATTTTTTCGTTTAGTTTTTTGGTATGTTGTTTTTCATTGTTGAATAAAAAATATATAGAAAAAAAGAGCACAAAAAATAAAGAAAGAAAAACATTTTGATTTACTGTAGAATTCAGAATAATTGTGTATATAATCATTTATGTATTTAAGATTCATATGAATGCACATAAGGTAATGATTTTTGGTGATTTGACGTTTATATCATCCTCTTTTGTTATTTGCGTTGGATAAAAGCGTCTGAAAACAAATGCATGTAATATTTTAACACGAAGTTTAGATTTTAAATTAAAATGTTAATTAATGCACTACAGTACACTTAAGCTTGAAATATCTAACTGGTGATTTGCTCTGAACTGATCATTTGAATTGATGAATGCTTAACTGAAGTTGAAAACAATTTAATAGTTCAGGAATCGTGTGTCCGGCGCCTAGACTGCTACAAGAAGTTTGGCCAGGGGAGAAATGGTCATTCCTAACTGAGCCTCGTTTCTCTTTAGTTTTTTTTTCCTTCACTTTCGTCAATTGGTGAAGTTTGTTCCTCCTCACTGTGACCACTGGCTTGCTTGGTTTGGGACTTGTGGAGCTGCCCATCAATGGATTTACTCTTCAGTGTTTGGATTCTCAGCAGTGAAAATGAAACCACACTGAACTGGACTGAAGCTGTTTCAGTTTACTAGAACTTCTATGTGAAGCTGCTTTAACACAAACTACATTGTAAAAGTGCTATAGGAATACAGATGAAATTAATTGAATGAAACTGTGAGCAGAACTTCTTCAGTTTACCATACCAAAGAATGACATGTACTTGAACTTCTATGTTAAAGGGCCATGACACCCCCCACTTTCGGTTAAAGTCTACTTCAGAATTTTTTCATAAGATGCATGATTAATGGGCGTGGAGCTCCGCGAGCATCGGGCAGGAGTGGGCGTGGCCAGCAGGGGAGAAGGGGAGCGGATATCTGTTGTTGACAGTTAGCTCTCAAAATCAGACACAAACCATGAGGAGACGCATGAGTTTATAGTTCACAAAGTTAAAATGCAAAGAAATAAACAGTTATTTAATGCCCTGCTACATTTGTTATTCGTAATTTCATATACACATAACCACAATTTATATCATTATAAAGATAAGTGTGTTCATGTAAACCCTATAAATGAGGATTCTCCCTCAATCCCCGGGTCTAAATTATAGATCTTGAATGCAGACTCAGTGCAGCAGGTCTCCTGACCTGTCTATTTTAACCATTAGCCCTGCTGGTAATACAGAGGATTTAGGCAAACACTACAGCACGGCGATGTGTCTGAATGTGAACGAACTCCTGATAAAAGTCAACGTCCGCCATTCTTCAATTCTCGCACTGCTCTCCCGACAAAAATGCTTGCAGCACACACACAGCTTTGCTGTATGATCGGCCCTGACAGGATCGCGGGGAAAAAACATGCAACAAACCCCGTGGAAACAAACACATACGAGCCTTCATGGTCTGTGTCTCACAGCTTGCTTGAAACTGGCAGGTCTGCCTTCGGAAAGCACGTGCTCTCATGAATAATTAAGCAGCCGGCTCTTCTCATAGGATAAGAAAACTCCGCTATGAATAATAATGAGAAACCGACGCATCATCATTGCACTTGCAGTACTGCGCTTCGTCGCCGATTTTGATCCCGCCCCAAAAATCATTTTAAACCCGGAAGCTGAAATCAGCTGACAAAAGCTCCAAATTATCCAGTTTTCCCCACAATTAAAGCTGACAGGTGCTAACATTGTCTTAACTGATGCTCAACACACACAAATCTGTTAATATATTAAAAAAAGTTCTCCAGGGTGTCCTGAACCTTTAAGCAGCTTTGACATCTACTATAAAAAAGCGCTATAGAAATACAGATGAATTGAATAAAATACACAATACTACACTGTGAAATGTAGAAAAATAAAAGTTTCCCAAAATAAAAGTACTCTGATATTGAAAGTTTAGAAAAAGAAAAATGAAGTACTTCCTTTTTGTCCGTCACTGTATCTGTTGAAAGCTGAAAAAGCAGAGCTTCTGTAAATGTGCGTGCGCTTTGTGTTCAGGTGAAGCAGCTGCGTCTGGAGCGAGAGCGGGAGAAAGCCATGCGGGAGCAGGAGCTGGAGATGCTGCAGAGAGAAAAAGAGGCGGAGCATTTCAAAACATGGGCGGAGCAAGAGGACAACTTTCATCTGCATCAGGCCAAACTCAGGTCACTCCCTTTACATTATAGAGAATTGAATCAGTGTCTCTTTATGAATACAGATATTTGTTGATGTCATTTTGAACATGTTTACTGTAATGTGATGTGACACAGGTCTAAGATCCGCATCCGGGACGGCCGAGCGAAACCCATCGACCTGCTGGCGAAATACATCAGCGCTGAGGATGACGATCTGTCTGTGGAGATGCACGAACCGTACACTTTCCTCAACGGACTGACCGTCACAGACATGGAAGACCTGCTGGAGGACATTAAGGTGAGTCGTGAGAAAGACTGCAATAATTGTTGTGTAAATATTTAAAGTAACGGTATTTCTTGTATAACATAAATGATGGTTTTGGTTGGTTTTTGAGTGCAGTGTAATTTAATGTCTGTGTTATGGTTGAAGGTGTACATGGAGCTGGAATGTGGCAAGAATGTGGATTTCTGGAGGGATATGACCACCATTACTGAAGATGAAATCAGCAAACTGCGCAAACTGGAGGCGTCAGGGAAAGGGCCAGGTGATGAGCACATTTACACATTCAATATTTCTGCTTTAAACATAAAACGATTTATATTAGAGTAAATGTGTCAAAATAAATATAATTGTTGAATTGTTATTGAGTTTATATAGTCCCATTCAGAAGAATTAGCAAATAATTCTAAAATTTGCCTCATGGATTACAAAAATATTTGTATTTTTTTTATTTTTTTTAATGAATTTTAATTGAAATAGCAGTGAAATATTAGTACATACAGTTAAAGTCATAATTATTAAACCCCCTGAATTATTAGCCTCCCTGTTATTTTTTCCCCTCAATTTTTGTTTAACAGAAGGAAGATTTTTTCAACACATTTCTAAGCATAATATTTTTAATAACTCATCTCTAATAACTGATTAATTTTATCTTTGTCATGATGACAGTAAATAATATTTGACTAGATATTTTTCAAGACACTTCTATACAGCATAAAGTGACATTTAAAGGCTTAACTAGGTTAATTCGGTTAAGGTAATTAGGCAATTTATTGTATAACAATGGTTTGTTCTGTAGACTATCAAAAAAATATATAGCTTAAAGGGGATAATAATTTTGACTTTAAAAAGGTTTTTAAAAAATTAAAAGCTGCTTTTATTCTAACCAAAATAAGACTTTCTCCAGAAAAAAAAATATTATCAGACATATATAATATATATTTTAGTACCACTCAAAAGAATCGGCAAATAGTCCTAAAATGTTTCCAAAAATATTTGTATTAAATTACATATTTTTAATTACATTTCTTTATATTTAATAATAATATATTAACTTGTATCATTATTAGTACCATTAATGCCATTTGAGATATTAGTACTATTCTGAAGTATCAGCAAATATTGCTAAAAGTTGCATCATGGATTCAAAATATTTTTATTTGAAATGTAATTATTTAATTTCATAATTATTTACAATTTATTTTAATATTAATTGAAATATTAATGTGTATATATATATATATATATATATATATATATATATATATATATATATATATATATATATATATATATATATATTTTTTTTTTTTTTTTTTTTTTAAATATATCAGAATAAGAAATGTTTCCTGAGGACAAATGAGCATATAAGAATAATGTGAAAGTTTTAATGGTGAAAATTGGTGACAGGAATCAATTACTTCTAGAAAAGTTTTTAAAAAGTAATATTTATAGTTATATTAATGTTTAAATTTAATGCATCTTTAATTATTTTGTGTAAATATATATTTTTATTAATTAATATTTATTATTAATATTTAAAACCACTTTTACTCTGCGCAATAATTATTCTCATTAACTCATTTGAAATCTGCTAATTCACGAAACACTGCTAATTAAATTTATTTGTCTTGATGATTTGTAATTATTGATTTGAAATCATTTATATATTTCCTATACAATGTCCATTCATTCATAATAATATCATACAGTGCAGCATAATTTAGAGGTCTCTCCACTATGCAAGCCCTGATCTGTGTGTTTTTGGCTGTCAGGTGACCGGCGTGAGGGCATAAACACCTCCGTCAGCACAGATGTCCAGAGTGTGTTTAAAGGGAAGACGTACAGTCAGCTTCAGGCCCTTTACATGAACATCGAGAGTAAGATTCAGGCTGGAGGCTCAAATCTGGACATCGGCTACTGGGAGAGTCTCCTGCAGCAGGTGCGCGTCTACATGGCACGAGCCAGGTGTGTATCCAACTCTAACTGTGTCAAAGAGAGATGTTTAGCGTTCAGTGACGTTTTACCTTATAGATAGTGTTATAGTGTTCTATAGACTTGTGATCGTTTGCATTACCAGAGTAGATACAAGAATCAAAGAGTGAAATTCAGTACCCTTTGAGACCTTTTTTAAGACTCTTCCCATATATTTTAAGACCTCTTCGTCATTTTAGGTTTTAACCAGTAACATTGGAAAATTTAAGTTACAGAATATTTATAAATGTTGTAATATTTACATTTTATAATTAAGAATGATACAAAATTTAATACCTTTTAACATAGCATTTAAGACTTTTAAATGCTTCTCAAGATACCGCGGACATCCTGATTACACTGATCTGAGCTGAACTTTAACAGTGCCTGAACTGAACAGTTTAAAATACTCTGGCTTTTACTCTCTTCTTCATCTATGTGAAGCTGCTTTGGCATAGTCTACACTGAGAAAACCCTGTAGAAATAAAGATGTATTGAATTAAATGTGTGTGTTTTTAAAGGCTGAGAGAGCGTCATCAGGACGTCCTGCGGCAGAAGCTGTATAAACTCAAGCAGGAACAGGGTGTGGAGAGTGAACCGCTTTTCCCCATCATCAAAGAGGAGCTGGAGAAAGAGCAGCCCATGTGAGTCAGTTCACCTCTGTCTGAATGTACAGGATTATGAGTGGGATTTTAGGGGGAATTTGGATTAATAATTGATTCAACTGGGAGGTTGTGTGAATGTGCGGTATCCCTACATACTACATATACATGTACAGTTAAAGTCAAAATGATTCGCCCTCCTGTAAATTTTGATTTGTTGTTGAATTTGTTAATAGTTCCCAAATGACGTTTAACAGAGCAAGTCATTTTCCACAGTATTTCCTTAAATTTTTTCTTCTGGAGAGTTTTATTTGTTTATTTCAGCTAGAATAAAAGCAATTTAAAATTTTTTGGTAACTTTTTAGGTCAATATTATTAGCCCCCTTGGGCAAGGTTTGTTTTTCCCGAATGTCCACAGAACAACCCATCATTATATAATGACTTGCCTAATTAACCTAGTTAAGCCTTTAAGGGCCTACTAACACTATGCTATCCGAACCGTGCCAAGGCCCGTTTCCCGGTTCAATTGAAAAGTGTGAGTGCTCTGAATCTGGCTCATGCACAGTTCACTTGGCGGGCCCTGGCCCAGTTGGAAGAGGTGTGCCAGAGTGCAGTTCACTTAGGCTTTGGCGCGGTACGCTTGTACTGTGAGTGCAAAGCGCGCCTGAGCCCGAAACTGAAGACGAGACGTGACTTTTAAGGTTTCATATGGATTTATTAATCGTTCTTACTGTTCAATGAACTCACTGCACGATAGCTGCGCCTTCAGCAAACCTCCTAATTCCTGCAGCACGAGGACTTCATGATAGTTTATGAGGGTCAAAAGTGGCTGACCTGTTCGGCGAAATATTTGACTGCGTGTCATTTCATATCAAACGACTAAACCAGGGGGGACAAGCGTCATTTGCTGAGCAAGAGCGCTTCTCTACTGAACAGCGCAGTATAGATGACGTAGGCGTGCCCAGGCCCTAATGTAATGTGAGTGCGGGCCGTCAGGGGAGACGGTAGGGGGGACAAGCGTGCTTTGGCCCAGTTCAAGGCAACTGTACAAAGTGTGAGTACGCCCTAAATCAGGGATTTCCAGATCCGATCACGTGATATGAAATCGGACCCGATCATGCGGTTTCAGATTCTATCGGAATCAGACGTTACCTCCCGATTAGGACTCAACAATATATATATATATGTGATTATTTTTTAACATCTATGGTTATGCGGTGTCACAGAGTTAGACTTCTTTCTTGACTCACACAGAAACAGCAACGCATGTGGCATGACATTACTTTGTTGCAGAGACACTATTGGTTAAATGCCAGCAAAGTAGAAGACTTAAGCAGCTTGAAGCTGAAAAGGGCGAGTATGTCTGCGGTCCGGGGGTAATGTACAGTTGATGACGACAACATTGCCATAGCTAACTGTGAGATATGTAAACTTGGGATTGCAAGAGGTGGAAAGGAAAAGGCTACATTTTAACACAACAAACTTGATAAGGCACCCTTAAAACACACACCCGACACAATACAGTGAGTTTAGCAAGGAAACCCAACCGAAGACGAGTCCGCTCACACTGCAGGAGGTTTGAAGAGGAGAGAAAATATGCCCTGTGACAACAGCACAGGACATCATAGCCAAGATAGCACAAATGATTCGCCTTTGTAGAGAACTCTGTATTTCTTATGCTTATGGAGCACCAAGAACCTCGATTTGAATTTTTTAAATGTATTATAAAAGTATCGGATTGGGTTTCGGTATTGGTAGATAATCAATTAAATGACTCGAGGGAAACAAAACCTGATCGGGACATGCCTAATTTAATTGTCACTTTAAGCTGAATACTAGTATCTTGAAAATATCTAGTCAAAAATTCTGTACTGTCATCATGGCAAAGATAAAAGAAATCAGTGATTAGAAATGAGTTATTAAAATTAAAAAGAGGGGCTAATAATTCAACTATGTATAAAATGAAACATACACCACGATTTTATCTCCAACTCCTAAATAATAAAACAAATTGCATTGCAAACATACCTTAAATGTGATTCATTGGTTATATTTCCCAGCAGCTCTAGAGAAGCGGGGTCTGGAGACGAAGAGGCGGGCAGCTCTTCTCAGCAGCGAGACAGAGAGGAAGATGAAGACAGACGGAGCAGGAGGACGGGTGGAGAAGAGGCTGAGCGTTCTGGAAGGAGCAGTCCTGAGGAGGAGAAGAAAGGAGAGGAGGAGGAGGGAGAGAAAGATGAAGCCCCGGAGGCCGTGTTGACAGAGGAGGATCTGATCCAGCAGAGTCAGGCTGAGTATGACTCCGGCCGCTACAGTCCCACACTCCTGCAGAACTCGGAGCTGCCGCTGGACACACACATCATCGCGGAGGAGGAGGACCTGCAGAGACTCCTGTTGGCCCGCAGGCAGATGCAGGTGACCGGTGCGTATCGCTCATGTACACCATCTAACTGCAACACATGCTTTTAAAGGGGACCGATTATGCAGAAATCACTTTATAAGGGGTTCAAACACAGTTGTGAGGCAACAGTGTGTGAATACAGCCAGCCTTTAATGATTAAAAATTAATTATCACATAAAAACTGCCTGCAGAAACACTTTGATTGACATTCTCAGTTTGTACATCTCATTAGAGTGGGAAAGCCCCGCTCATTAGAAATGACCTCTCCCTCATTAGCATAAACAGCCCTGAGTGAGAAGCAGCCGTCCGCCATTAGAGTTTTCACACCATACCTGCTGAAGATAATGTCAGTGACTTAAGACTGCTTTTGTACTGCATGGTTTAAGTGACCCAATTCCGGATATAGCTCACGTACGTGTAAGCAGGAAAAAAAAATCACATGGATTCCAATTTACTCAGATAAGATTCAGGACTCGTTCATATGTGAAAATTTATCCAAAATGAATCAGATATATGTCTTAATTTGATAGCAGGCAGGTCGGATTTTCAGCTGTCAATGCGAGTTGCGAATCATAAAAAAAACAGTAGCGAATGACGTCAACTTTGATGCTTTCATTTTAGAATAGACTTCAGCAGAGTCCCAAACCTAAAATCTCATATACGAGGACAGAAAAAAGCCTTTATATTGTCATTTAGCAAAAGTATTTAAGCATGTTAATGAGTGAGCGAGCGAGCGAGTGACATAAGAGAGAGAGCACAACCTCTGCCATGTAAACAATATTAACTATTGCATACATCATATACATAAATCATGCCATGAAAAAACTGTTTAAAGGTGCGGTATGTAATTTTGACACCCAGTGATTAAACTAGGTATTGCATTCCTGGATCAAAACAAACGTAAGCGCAGGTTGCCAGAGTGAGAACCAAAAGGGGGGAGTCTGACTGTCGAGCCTAAAGACTGATTTAAGTTGTGTTCTAACTAAAGGCAACATCTTAAAAGGAGTTTTTGTTCTAACCAATACCTCGAATTAATATAATAGAAACAGCTTCTATTTCTCACAGCTGAACAACAGAAAACTGACAATTATCACCTCGGGTACAGCTCATGTGCTTTATTCAGTGTTAAATGCTACTAATGTGAGTTTGAATGCCATTTTACATGACATTTATTGCCATACTACTGAAAGCAGCAGCAGATAGTTCACCTCAGATCTTGAAAATAAAATAAAATGTTTGAAATTAAACTTTAGAACTGTGACTTAGTGTAATCCAACACATATCAGTGATTCAGCATGTACATTTAATTAAGTTAAAGAGGTTTAATATGTATTAATTAGATCATAAACCTTATCATTTCGTGAGTGAGTGCATATTCTGTGCTTCTGAATGGCTGTATTTAAATTTCTGTCGTTTTTCGTCTGGTGCAAACAGCCAAATTGCTAATCACTGCAAATCTCGTCACGTAGCATGTTGTTAGGACACGGGGTTACAATGTAACCTGCTCACCTAATGTTTACTCTCGTAATATTTATATTATTTGCTAATTAATAACCTCATGTGGAACTCTGAATCTGCGTCTTATTTCGGAGTCTGCTACTGTTCACCGTAGGTCGCATTTTGGTCACAGACGCATGCTTTGAGAGACTCTCTGAATGAACGAATTAAATACGCTGTTTTTTACCAAGGCAACCTGGAGTGCTGAAATATAATTGGCTAAAGTGGTAGGGGGTGGGTTAAAAGAACCAAAACAAAGACTGCCGTTCCAGCACGTAACAGAATATCTGACTTCAGCATTGCTTTTCAGATAAACAAGAATGTTCACTTGATACGTTTCTTAAATATCTGCAAACATATGATGGTATTTAATGCTTTAGAAGAGTCAAAAACTTACATACAGCATCTTTAAAAAAGCCTAGATTAAAGGAAGTTGACCAAATGAGAACTTTTCTATCATAAACAATAGCAAAACATTTTGTCAAAAAGAAAATTAAAAAATGTAATGCCGCGAACAGATTAAATACAGGCCTGGAGGAAAGAGCGCTCTTTTATTAGCTGCCAGTCAGCGCCCGCTTTTTTTTTTTTAAGTCAGGTTATTGCGCCTTTGAAAATGCAGACATCAGAAAGAAGTCACTTTTAAAAGATGAAGCGGGTCCTTCAAAAAGTCAGGTACAATCACAAAATTGGAATTGATCATCAAGATCTGCAGTGTAAATGCAGCCTATATCACGTCTTTTCGTTATTTTTCATTATTTCGAAGGGAGTAATGCGGTTTGCACGCACATACAATGCGCACACGACATGCTAATTACCTCAGAACACCCAAACAAGAACATTTATCTTCTTTTGAATCTACTGCTATGCTGACACAGGTGTTTGTAGCTCCACCCTCTTTTGAAAAGAGCACAATCTCATTTGAATTTAAAGCGACAGTCACCAAATCAGCACAATTTTGATCAAATCCTGAAAGAGGCAGTTTTAAAGACTTCTGAAACATTATTTGTGGGGTATTTTGAGCTGAAATGTCACATACACACTCTGGGGACATCAGAGACTTATTTGGCATCTTGTAAAAAGGGGCATGATAGGTCCACTTTAAAACTCCACCTGGGCTGTTCATTTATATGACGATGCTAATACCAGCTTTCATTGTGTTTCCTGAACACAGGTGATGCAAGTGAAAGTGCTGAGGATTTATTTGTGCGTCGGGCTAAAGAGGGCATGGGCGGTGACGAGGCTCAGTTCAGCGTCGAAATGCCTTTGACTGGGAAAATGTACCTGTGGGCCGACAAATACCGTCCACGCAAACCCCGCTTCTTCAACCGCGTTCACACCGGCTTCGAGTGGAACAAATACAACCAGACGCATTACGACTTCGATAACCCGCCGCCCAAGATCGTCCAGGGCTACAAGTTCAACATCTTCTACCCCGACCTCATCGACAAGCGCTCGACTCCGCAGTACTTCCTGGAGCCCTGTCCCGACAATAAAGACTTCGGGATTCTGCGCTTTCATGCCGGACCACCGTATGAAGACATCGCCTTTAAAATCGTCAACCGCGAGTGGGAATATTCACATCGCCATGGTTTCCGCTGCCAGTTCGCTAATGGAATCTTTCAGCTGTGGTTCCACTTTAAGAGGTATCGCTACAGACGATGAAGAGGATGATCTGAGAACGGTTGAGTCGTGTTAGAGAAGAAGCTGTAACATTAGGGTCGATGTAAAACCACAAACACAGACTGTTTATTAACGCCACATACATCTGCTGATAGTGGAAAAGCAGGTTTTCACTGGCGCAGACCTAAATATTTCGACTTTTTCCGATTTCCAAGCACTCAGCTTGCATTTGAGACCATGCTAATTGTTTTAAAGCAGTGCTTCTCAACCACATTCCTAGAGGACCACCAACACTGCATGTTTTAGATGTCTCGTTTGTCTGTTACACACATAACAGGTCTTTCAGTCTCTGCTGATGATTTGAATCAGGTGTGTTTGGTTAAGGAGGCATAGAAAATGTGCAGAGCTGGTGGTCCTCCAGGAACGTGGTCGAGAAACAGTGTTTAAAGGGATAGTTAAACCAAAAATAAAACCTATCATCATTTAATCACATTTATTTGTTCAAAACTAAAGAAAAAAGAAACTCAAAGGTTTAAAAATACACAAGGGAGGGGAATTTGTTACGTAATTGAAAGATTTGGTTGAACTATCCATTTAAGTATTCCTTAAAAAATTAATTTCTTGTATTTTGTGTAATTGAAATGAGTCATTAAAGATTGTTTGCTCATTTTTACTCAAAGCTTCCAAACATTTATTGTTGTTGTTTCATTGCAAATGTGGTATTGTTAAAATATTAGCATCTGCAGCACTTTTCATAAAACACAAGTTGCTTAAAAGTTTAGATGCAGACATTCAACACATTTTTGCAGCCTGAAGATGCAGGAAGTTCATTCTTGGCCATGTTGGATTGCCTTTAAAGGCAACATACTTGGGTTTGAGGCAACACCCACAGCAGGTTTTAACAAGAAAGTGTGTGTCATTTTTGCCAGAGGGGTATCCCTAAATCATGAGAACATTACTAAAAGCCTCAAGAAAGAATCTGAATAGTCCATTGAAACGATTTCAGGCTCTAAAGTTTAATCAGTCCACCTGGAAACAACATGTTGACAAATGAGAACTTCTGAAGAACCAAAACTAATCAGTGGATTCGATACAAAGTTTGTTTGAGGCACTTGGTAGCAAGGAAAGAGGAAATATATGCAAATTAAATTCTATACAGTGCTCAGCATATATGAGTACACCCCTCACAAATCTCTCATTTAAATTCATATTTTCTATAGGAAGCTTTACAATATTACATTTGTGCATATACATTAGATTAGTCAGTACTGAAGCCAAACCTGGAGCTAATCTAAAAGAATATCTTGCAATAATGGTTTAAAATTTAGTAGCCCAAATATATATATATAAGGGGAAAAAAATTAAACAACATTTTCAAAAATAGCAAAAATCAAGAGAAGCAAAAAATGTATACAATTTTGTTGAAATGTTGTAGTTTGTAATTTTATTTTGCATGAATTTAAATGTATTATCTTTCCATTTCTAAATAGAAATGGATTCAAATATAATTTTTATAAATATATCTGTTTAATTAATCTGTTTTGTTCCAATGCACCAATATATAGTAGCCATATCCACTGAGAAATGGAGAAAAATATTCATTTTCAAAATGGGGTGTTGAGCACTGTATATGTTTATTAGGGCTTCACGATATTGGGAAAAAAAGATGACACTGCAATATTTTCATTTACTGCCATATATATTGCAATATATATCATTTTAAATCAATTGGGACGATTCTGTATGTACATGTATATATGTACTACACATATACTTACATGTATGGAATAAAATCACTGTCATAAATATTTCGTGAGTAAATAAAATTCACGCATCCGTAATTATAAAATCATAAAGGAAAAAGGAACATACTCGTAATTTTACGAGGGTACAATTCCAAAATCTGTGATTAGAACAGACACAGATACGACACTTTCTTTGTCTGTTTGTACATGACTGATAAATTTAAGATGGGTGTACTTTACAAACACGAAATACAGTTTTACCACGGACACGAAGTCCTGATTCGAGTACGAATTAAACAGCGACACTCCACTGTCAAAATTACGTCACCGCTGTCACAGGCATTAATAAAAAAGCGAGAGTCATCGATCACAACGGTGACTTAATCAACAGATGTCATGTTATAGTTAACAGTGTTCAGTGATTCACTCATACTGCGCTCGCTGTCCTCGGCCCATTCTTAATTTTTATTCTGTAAAATGTCCAAGAAACACTGTAAAAATGAACCTCATTAAGTCTCAACCTTTATTACAGCTCATGACGGACATTTCTCAAAGAAGGAATAACAAAACTCTTACCTGATACGGTGTGTGGGGGCTCTGAGTGCCCAGCAGGCGCGCCGTTGTGATCGATGTGAATATTTATGACAGTGATTTTATTCCATATACATGCTAGTATGATTTTAAAAATGACAAGCAAAGTTAAATACAACAGATACAAATAAACGATTTATGATTTTCCGGGGAGTCAAACAGTATTCAAAACAAAAACTAAATCACTGTATAATAATAATAATAATGTTTTTATTAAAAACTCTTGAGGGAAAAATAATTTAAAATGACTCCGCTATGTTAACTGTAATGTCTGGTCAACTATAATCCCAATCACATTGCAGATCATTGCGATATCGATGCTGAAACGATATATTGTGCAGCCCTAATGTATATTTCTACAACAGTTCTGTCTGGTTCTTGAATCTGATTGGCTGATAGCCGTGCAATATTTTGCCTATAACAGCACACAAAGCCCTTTTCAACATTTACCTTTGTGTATAACTCCACTCACATACAGGCAGCAAACAGCAGAGAGACTACAGTTTGACAAATATTACTGCTGTTAGACTACAAAATGTACCTTTGAGGCTATTTTAGTCAAGAATGTAGTTGTTTAGACTGCATCTATGCAGTTTATTCATAAGGATAGTGCCTATTTTAAAATATTTATCATTTCTGAGAGATCATCGGTGTCCATTAGTCAAAGACGTTTGTCGTTGTCGATCCACAAGATGGCAACAGAACCGCATAATAAGCCCTTGTTTAGAAGATTAAAACTGTTGTGTGTTTTCTTGAGCTTGAATAAGAAGCTGAAAAACGAAAGCGTCACGGTTTTTAAGGTGGACTGGATAGAGTTAATAAGAAGCTGCGAAAAAGAAGTTGGATTCAGCCTCGTCCCTCCTTATCGCAAACACAACAGCAGTCTGGTAAGTTAGTGATTGCGCTGCTTTTTTCTAGGTTATTATTGTGATGTTGTAATGGTTGCTTAATGTTTGATATACATTGTGTATTAATGTCCCCTTTAAGAGGACTATTCCTGTGGTTGTTTTACCTTTGAGATGTAAGCAGGCATGTATGGCAGCTCAGTTCAGTTCTGGCGAGCTCTGAGGACAAGTGTGTGATAGTCGCTAATAATGTAACATTTTATTTTGCGACGGATGTTTAAGTGTCTTTCTTTTCCTTTTGCCTACTCATTGTCGTTGACTGGCATGTATGTAGTCAACAGCACTTGGGAGAAATGCATACAGGCCAATAGGAAGAGCGAAATAGTTTCTGTCTCCTGTTTTTATTCCTTAAAGTCTCCGGGTAAATGCTGGTACACCTGGCACCCATCACAATACCGACAGCAACAGGGAAATACTGTAATAGACTGTAGGGAGAAATCTCTGTAGACGGATGGCATTTCATGTCACGTTCAGCCTCATAATCTTAAAGTGTGAGCAAAATCAGCTGTTTTGTCATCACTTTATACATTACTCTATAGAGAATCATTCAAACACTAGCTCTAAAGCGATGTTGGTGAATTAGTAACGGCTTCTGCTGTTCTGACGTCAGCTGCAGATGTGAATGAATGGCGGAAGAAAGTAGTTCCTATTGCAAAAGAGTCTTAGGGTGCTTTCACACCTGTGAATCGATTCAGTTGTTCCGAAACAGAGATTACAAATGATACATTGTTGCTCTTTGCTCTTGGAGCGGTTCACTTTTACACTGCAAAGTTTCTAATCGGACCAAAAGAGCTAAAACAAGTCACGTGTGAGTAAACTCTCCTCGCATTGGTCAGAGTGTCAGGGTTTATTTTGCAGAGTCCTGTTCAGCTGTCAGGGGAGGTGGTGGTTTGGTGGTGATTGACAAGGTGTGCGCGACGTGTCTGAAGAGTGAGGAGAGATGTGGTGGGGAGGGGTGAGAAGGGTGCGCGACGTAGCCTATTTGAGGACCGGGAGGATGACACGAGATAATCGGGAGATTATCATTCGTTTGCGGGCATCCGGACACTCGCGAATCTTCCTGCTCTACTCATAATTCTCTCTTCATATAGCCGTATGCCTATTACATATCCATAAAACACTGTGATATAACCGAGCTCGGATTGGATAGCTTTCTCACTGCAATCGAACCGCTCCAGAGTTCGTTTCAATCGAGCCGAGACCACCTCATTCAAGCGATCTTGGAGCGATTGATTTGGCGCGGATGCGAGATCAATTGCTGGTTTCACATATGCCAAACGAACCGCGCTAATGGGTAAACGAGACAGGTTCCGAAACAAAAGTGTAGGTGTGAAAGCACCCTAAGACTCTCCGTTTTTGATTTTCCTTTTTATATAAACAATTGTGCCCCTTGATCTGTTGTATAAACATAATATCACACTCGTAGCAGTGCGATATGGCTGTATATCAGCACTGGTTAGACACTGAGGCACTTCTTTCACCAGTGCTGATGTACAGCCATATCTCATTGCTACGAGTGTGATATTATGTTTATACAACAGATCAAGGGGCACAATTGTTTATATAAAAAGGAAAATCAAAAACGGAGAGTCTAAGGGTGCTTTCACACCTACACTTTTATTGCTCTTATATATAATTATGTAATCCACTTTGTCCCTTTTCCATTGTTTTTCTATGCAAACATGTGAAAGACTGAACTTCACAGTAGTTCTTATAAACTTTATTTTCATTACTTACAGCATTTATGTTCAGTTTAAGGTGTTAAAAAGTAATCTAAAAAGCAGTTTATGCTTTCTCCATGCAAATAGATATTGGCTGACCAAAAGAGCTGCCAGTGGTGTTATTTTGGTGGTTCTTGGCCAGATTGAGCTGTAAATTTTCCGTAATACCATTCCTAAGTTATGTGTAAGATATTTTATTTACTTTTTTTGGTTTGTTTTTGTTTTTTAGGACAACAGTATCTCCAGCAGGAAAAATATCCAAAGATGCCATTTTAAATTGTGAAGAAATCAGCGTTTTTGAAACAAATTAAGACAGGTGAAGTTGATTCATTTGAATTATTTAGCCTGACATGTTTGCTGCTCCAAAATATTTAAAATCTTTCAAAAATTAAAACATATTGTTTTCAAAGGGGATTTTTTGTTTGTTTTTTACCCAGACATTTAAAAATAATATGTATTAGAGCAATACCGCGAAAGTGTGATATTTTTTATCCAAGGTTATTATACCGTCAGAATCATAGACTGGTCAGTATCTAATACCGGCCCACGCCTACTGCATATAAGCGAATTAAATGGCTGCTTAGGGCCCCGCCGGCACTAGGGGGACCTAACAACCCGCTAGTGGTGCAAGCAGTTTCCTTGCTGAAATTGTTTTTATCTACATTTTACAATTATCTTCATTGACAGTGCTTTAGTACTTAAATAGTACACATTTTCACAAAAAAACTAATGATAAAAAATAGAAAATAAATGAAAATAATGAAAACTATTTTATTAAAGTTGAAATTGTTTTCATGTAAAGGTCATATGATCAACAGCAAGCTAGCAGGATCTGTTAAAGACAATCTAATAGCACATTTGTCAAAAATAGGCAATTACAGATTAATAAATCACATCTACTTGTTGAAAACATTTTATTTTATTTATTTATTTATTTATTTTTTTTTGCCTAAAATGCATTTTATTGAAATGCAAAAATACTGAAGTGTCTTTTACTGACATACTTTGCACACTGGTAATATTTTTCCTGAGACACATTTATAAAAGTTATGCCCTGATTGAATTAATCATACTTTAATATGAGCTCTGGACACTGCATCTCAAATGTAAGGAACAGAACAGGCTAAAGGGAATAATAAAGTTTGAGTTTGGTTATTAACATTCACCCAGTACTTTTTGCCTCCCTCATGTTTTTTATAAAAATATTTTTCAGATTTATATGATTTGCTTATTGATTTTATTATTTATGGATCAATCTTTGCATTAATGTTAATTGTTTTGTCGTTGTTTTTTTGTGGGTCGGTTTGCAATGGCAATACTTCACTATTTAGTGCAAGGTAGGGCCCCGAAATTATTCTGCTTAGGGCCCCCAAATGTACAAGGCTGGCCCTGATTATCAGTATGGTTATTAGAGAATGTATGACAAGTTTTGGTAATTTAATTTTCCTTCAAAATAAACATTCATACGTACTTATATCAGTACTTATAAGTAAAAAACAAACAAAACAAAAAAAACGAGTAGATCTGTACTTTGACAGAAATAATATTGTAAGGACTTATACTTTCACTTTACTTAATTTTTATTAGGGTATCTGCACTTTTACTTTCACTGTTTTACTTTTAAGTACTTAATTTGTTTACTTGTCCATCACTGGCTTGCCAAAACGTGTTTTTTTTTTTGTGCATAAGCATTGGTAAGAATTTCATTTGGAAGTAAAATAGACATTTTTTATTTTATTTCCAAAGGTAGAGATTATTCAAACACACAAAATGGGTCAAAACCACAGTTTAGTCAAGTGTTAAAAGCTGCATAAGAGGAATCCGCACTAGTGTGCTTGGTCTGCATGTAAATGGCGAAGTAGCATATTAACAAGTCTCAAATCTCTGATTCATCATCTATGTATTTCAGTGACATCTGACCTGTGGACCCAGCAGTGGTCGAGAGTCTGTCTGTTTCTCTAGAGCTGGAATACCTCTGGTCATTGGCGTGGTTGTTGTTGCTGTTGAAGTTCACTACCGATGATGCTAGTCTCTGTGGCTGAACCTGGTTAGCATCGTCTTCGTGCCTGTTTTGCGTGTCTTTTACCCTCCTGTGTAAACATGGCAGAGACAAATGGCCTTTGTACAGGTTCCATATCAACAATGCAGCTAGAACTAGTGACAGTATCACCACCATGGCCACTAGGGTGCGCTCTTTTTCCTTAACATGATGAAGTGACGCTGTGGTTCCAGATTCGGACCACATCTTAACATCATACGCTACATGCTGAGTCTGGTATTTGCGCTGGGAGACGGTCTCGATGGAGCTGCAGATGTAGTAGCCGGTGGCGTCCAAAGATGCGTTGAAGATCATCAAGCCATCGGAGAGGATCTGGATGGTGTTTGATGGTTTGATTGGCTCGCCGTTTAACTGCCATTCAACCTGCGCCAGGTTGGAATAAGGCTGGCAGCCCAGCTTCACGGTATTCCCATGGTAAAAGGAGATGTTGACTGGTTTACTGACACCTGTAACACAAGTTGTAGATGTAACATTCGAAGTAGACATGAAATCAGAGCTAACCATATTGAACATTGATTTTGTTAGCTTACATTGCTTGTTTACATTTGTGCCTGTCATTAAGAAAAAAAATTCTGTTGAATTCTAAAAATGTTGAAGTCTTAAAATGCACTTCCTGTGTGTTTTCAGTTAAATTCTCAGATGACATCTGTCAGAAGTATTGTGTGTGGTTAACATAACCACCACCGCCCCTTAACTGTCGAGTTTGACAGCGCTATGACAACAAACAGAAATGGTGAAGAGGAGGAGGTTAGGTTGTAATAACTCTCCCAAACCTTTCCCTGACCTTTCTGAATGAAATGCCCACTTTACTGCATCCATTTAGCAAACACACAAGCAACACCCCCTGCTTTTTTTATTTAATATTCTGTTCCTTTAGGAACTGCATCACAATACGAAAACACATATGGTTCCAGCTTCTGGTTCATGGTGACTTTAATGTTTTAGTCATAACACACAGTCTAAAATCTCATTTACCTATTGCTGGACATTGACTGGCATCTCCATCATTTAAGCTTTGAATTACAGTGCTGTGGAAAAAACAAGTCAGAAAATACTAGCGTTAGTAATAGTGTAACGTTACATTACTAGAAGACATTTTGAATATAGAAATTTCTATATTCAAACAGGCGATAACCTCATGTTACATCCATGATGATGCAGCTAATGCGCACCAAAAGGGTTTATGTCAAAAGTAATTTCATCAAATTAAGCGTTTTTAAAAATGTCATTATCGTAATATGCATAAATATACCACAAAGCAAAATTTTCATTCCTTTATTAAGTAATGCTGGGCGAAAATTAATCATGATAAACACCATACAAAATAAAAGTTTGTTTTGCATATATAACAAAAGTTATATATATATATATATATATATATATATATATATATATATATATATATATATATATATATATATATATATATATATTAAGGGTGTCACAATCCTCCAAATCCTCGATTCGATTACATTTTCGATTCTAAAGTCACGATTCGATTCGATTTTTGATTATGAATAATTAATTAATTAATGACCATTTAATTATTTGTAGCCTACCGTTTAAACTACCTGACCTGCATGGTCTTTGTTTTACCCATAAATAATTCATACAGTAAATGAAAAGGCAAGATACACACATAATTACCACCTGTCAATCACTTTTTCTGCGGGACTTGTGAATAGGCAGGGATCTGTGTCGTTATAATGGCGTTGGTAAAAAAGATGCAAAACCAACAGGAACCAGTCAACAGTATCTGAGGTGTTCGCTAAAATGACTAAGTACAAGTGAGTGAAAGATTGAAGCAGTCCTCTGACTGCCTGGACCTGCTGTCTCGAGCGCATGGATGTGAGTGCGTCTGTGTCTGCGTGGTCACGTGATGTGCATTTTCAGAGGTAGTGAGGAAGGAGGGCTGCTCAGAAATGCTACACGCCACTGTGGATGTCAAATTGTTGTCGTTCTAAAATGCCATTTAAAAACAAAGACAGTGTAAACAGGGCCTGAGTGTGTACTTTTCGCGAGCTGATTTGCAACGGGTGCGGGCTGAGGATCGCGATGCCGGTGTTGTCAATCGGACGAACCGTACATAATACGTACATAGCAGAGCTTGCAAAACTGTGTTTTTTTTGTCGACAACACGAACGTTGTCAACATAACTCACTGGAAATCCAAAATGCTTACACACCGGCGACTTCATTGAAAGAGGAGAGGGTTTAAGTTCTGTCGACGGGTCTCCTGCTTCTGCAGTTTAACAAGCACTTCAACAAGCCTGTTATTTTCCCGCTTGGCAAGCCAAGCTGACGTGACATGGGGGCGTGGCAGCATCGACGATTTTATTTTTTTGATTCGATAATCAAAATTGAGCATAAACATCTTTTATTTGGGATGTGATTAATCATGATTAATCTTTGCTCAGCACCATTTTTAAGCTTTTATTTATATTATATTATTCAATTTCTATCTTAAATATTATTTATATTTTATAACAGAATTAAGAAATAAAATACTAGACAAATCTTTCATGATATATACATCTTTAATATGGCAGACGTTTTACATCACAGCAAGCTACACTTTTTGCATGGGAAAGGTGCTGAAACCGGTGACATGAAAACAGTGTGCTATTAGCAATCATTTAAATTGTTTTAAAACTGGTTTAATTTTCTTAAAGCAACATATCATGCTCTAGCTACACTTTAAAATAAGGTTGTATTAGTGGATGTTATTTAATAATAATTTAATAATGCATTTTACCAACATGAAAAAATAATGAACAATACATTTATTACAGTATTTGTTCATGTTAGTTAATGACAATACAGTTGTTCGTTATTAGTTTGTTAACTTAGGGTTCATAAACTAATGTTTACAAACATGAAAAACATGTTAATAATGCATTAATCAATGTTAATCTATGATTAATAAATGCTGCACAAGTATTGTTCATATTTCATGTTAGTAAATATATTAACTAATGAAACCTGATTGTGAAGTGTGACCATGTAAATATTAAATTATGTTAATATTTTTGTCTTTTCACCTGCTTCTGGTTCTGTGGATGTTGTTAATAGTAGCACAGTGCTCAGTATCGAGGTCCCAGCCACAGTGCGGATCCCTGGCCAGAACACAGTCCAGACACGTCTGGTACTGCCCACATTCACTGATTGACAGCTGAACCACGCCCACCTCCGAACCCACATACAGCTGCTTCTGGAATGACATCACACATAATTTCACATCTCTTTAGAAAATTTAAAAACACATTGATTTTGACTTGCTTAAAAATATAACACCAAATCAGCATGTTAAAATAACAAACAGTAATGATGTACAAAACTAAGGAAAATTAAGGTTTACATTAGGAAAAAGAAACAAAAAGAGACTTGTAATTATAATGTTCTATCTGCATTCTGTGTAGTTGAGATGTTGTATTACATACTGTCCACAAAAATACGAGGATCACATTTGTATTTTTAATTATTTAACCTTTTATTGACTTTCTTTTTTGCAAATTCTCATTTATGGCTCCTAAACTCTGGAATAGCCTTCCTGATAATGTCCGAGGCTAAGACACTTTCTCCCAATTCAAAACTAGATTAAAAACCTCTTTTTAGTAAAGCATACACATAGCGGTATGATACATGAATGTGCTCCACGCAGGTTTCTACATCTCGTTTATATACACTATGAACAACAGCTACGCTAATTATTCTCTATTTCCACCTGGGGATACTCATCCCGAGGACTATGCAGCGCCACTGATTCGATCCAAGACCAGCGACGAGATGATGCCAAGATTTCCATAATCCTGGACCAGGCCGTATCCTGAGCAGCTGCTGTGGTGGTCATGGAGGAGTGGAGTGCATGAGACTGATTCCTGTGACGCTCCAGAGACAGACAAGTCTTCGCTAAGGTCCAGCTTCCAGCCTCCGGCACCATGACTAAGGCTCTGCACAAGACGTTTGGCCAGAGGAGAAATGGTCGTGCCCAACTGAGCCTGGTTTCTCTCAAGGTAGTTTAATTCTTCTCTTTCATCAATTGGTGAAGTTTTTTCCTCGCCGCTGTCGCCACTGGCTTGCATGGTTCCAGATCTGCAGAGCTGTGCATGGTTGGATTTGCTCTTCAGTGTTTGGACTCTCAGTAGTCATTGTTAAATCACACTGAACTGAGCTAAACTGAACTGAACTTAAACTGTGAAAACTAAACTGACACTATTTCAATTTACTATAATCTTCTATGTGAAGCTGCTTGACACAATCTTCATTGTAAAAGCACTTTACAAATAAAGGTGAATTGAATTGAAAAAATAGTTCAAATAGAGCATTACTATACAAGCAAAATGTAAACAAAAATAATAATGGCATATAAATGTATATGCACTCTAACTAATAAATGATGTTAATTAATAAATAAACCAAAACACATACGCACAAACAAATAGCAGGTGAGGGTCTTGCCAATATCATAGCCATTATTTTGTGTGCTAAAATTGTGAATCACTTAAAATTTTCTCCATTTAATAAAATACATTTGAATATTTCCCTTAACAGAGCGCCTCTGACCCCATACTCCCAGAGCACCCTCCAGAGAATGCCACAACGGACACAGTCGAATGCTTACTCCAAGTCCACAAAACACATGTGGACTGGTTGGGCATACTCTGTCCCTGTATGAGCAGAGTAGGAGTTTGATTTACATTGCTGACAATAAGTCAGACTTGTTTCCAGTGCATGTTGGACTCCGGCAGGGCTGCACTTTCACCAATTCTGTTCATAACTTATGGACAGAATTTTAAAGCACAGCCTTGCGCCAGAGGGGGTTCGGTCCGGGGACCACAGGATTTCATCTGTGTTATTCGCAGATGATGTTGTTCTGTTGGCTTCATCCAACATGGACCTTCAGCATGCACTGGGGCGGTTTGCTGCTGAGTGTGACATGGCTGGGATGAGAATCAGCCCCTCCAAGTCCGAGGCCATGGTGCTTCACCAGAATAAGATGGTTTGCCATCTCCAGGTTGGAGGAAAGTCCTTACCCCAGGTGGAGGAGTTCTAGTATCTTGGGGTTTTGTTCACGAATGAGGGAAGGATGGAACGTGAGATTCACCCTGGAGGGACTATGTCTCTCGGCTGACCTAGGAACGCCTCTGGATTCCCCTCAGAGGAGCTGGAGGAAGTATCTGGGGAGAGGGAAGTCTGGGGTTCTCTCCTAAGACTGCTACCCCAGAAACTCGACCCCAGAAAAGTGGTTAAAAATTAATGAATGAATTTTAATAATTCCATGTAAACTGTGGAAGAGTTTTTCCAAAGTGTACACCATTTTAAAAAATAAGTTGTTACGGAATAAGAAAATGTGAAAACTTAATTTGAAATATTGTCAGCATAGACAGAACAATTTGTTAAATCAATTTATAGTATTTTTAATCAAATAAAATAAATGAGCCTAAGAGATCTTATGAACCTGGATATAAATTAATATGAAAATAATTCCTAAATGTTAGGTAAGCTCTGATGTAGCACAATGTGTTAACAATTGAGTCACAGTTGACTCAGCTTTCTGAAAGAAACAGTACAAACTTGCACAACACAAAATCTCACGATGCCGCCAAGTGAGCAATAAACACATCTGTTAACACATCTATTTATTACCTTGCTGCTTGAAAGACGCAGTATCTTGATGGGCTCCGAGGGCTCAAATAGCTGAATCTCTTCCATAATGACCATCTCTCCATTATAATTCACAGCTTTCAGGACTGATCCACTCTCTGACACGAAACAAAATGCAGAACACAAGAAAACAAGTTTACTTTAAATGTGTTGAGGCATTTTGGATAATCCATGTTAAAGGTATAGTTCACCAACAAATGAAAATTTACTCATTATTTAACACAAAATAAGATACTTTGGAAACTGGCAGCCATTGACTTTCATGATAGAATAGTGTTTTGTTGTTAGGTAGGTTATGGAGTAGCTGCCACCCCTGTCATTTTGTTTTGGTGAGTTGGTGTAGTTTAGTTTAAGCGTCTGATCCACTGAAGATTACAGGTTTGTTTTGACATCTTTCTTTGGTTCGTTAGTTTAGTGGGTTGGGGTTTAGTTTGAATGTTTTGTTTTATTTATTTCTTTTCTTTGGCAACACTCCTGTTTTTCGTTTGATCGGGTTATTAATTAATTCACATTCTAAACTTCTATATTCATTGTTTTATATCATCGTTTAATAAATGGCTATTTTTGTTTTACATATCCGTTGGTTGTGGTTTCTCTTATTTTCACATAGCACCAGCAGAGCTCACTTTATATTATGTCTCATCTCTTTAATAACCTAAACACATAACAGTAGGGGGAAAACATGCTATGGAAGTCAATGGCTACTTTTCCCAAAATACTTCAAAATATCTTCCGGAGAAAGAAACTCACACAAGTTTGAAACAAGTGAAGGGAAAGTGAATGATTTGTGTAAATAATACCTTTAAAAGGGTGTATTAAAATTACAATGTTTCCTTAAAGTACAGTTTTACTAGGGCTGCACAATACTGGGAAAATATGTGAAATTGTTTCTTATGGTATAACTAACTTTTAAAAACGCTATTTTATCAGCAATAATAACAATTTACCCACCATGTGATTCCAAACCATTATGAGTTTATTTCTTCTGTTGAATACAAAATATATGTCTCATCTCTTTAATAACCTAAACACATAACAGTAGGGGGAAAAACATGCTATGGAAGTCAATGGCTACTTTTTCCAACATACTTCAAAATATCTTCCGAAGAAAGAAACTCACACAAGTTTGAAACAAGTGAAGGGAAAGTAAATGATTTGTGTAAATAATCTCTTTAATAAGGTCCATTAAAATTCCAATGTTTCCTTAAAAAAGTAGATGTTTACTAAGGCTGCATGATACTGGGAAAATATGTGATCATGTTTCTTATGATATAATTAACTTTTAAAAGCGCTATTTTATCAGCACTAATAAATTTGACTATTTACCCACCATGTGATTCCAAACGATTACGAGTTTCTTTCTTCTGTTAAATACAAAATATAATACTTTGAAGACAGCTGAAAATCTATAACCATTGATTTTCTTCGTATTTCTTTTTTCCTACTATGGAAGTCAATAGATACTGGTTTTCAACATTTTTAGAAATATTTTACTACATTTTCAACAGAAGAAAGAAACTCATAAAGGTTTAAAACAGGTAAAGGGTGAGTACATGATGACAGAATCTTCAGCTTTGAGTGAACTTTCCCTTTAAAACTCCACTAGTGACAGAAAACCTCAACATTCTCTTTTCATCCAGATGATCCCTCGGTTCCAGCTCGTATCTCAGCCTGCCTGTTGGATATTTCACACTGGATGAAAGATCATCATCTTCAGCTGAACCTCGCAAAAACGGAAATGCTTGTAGTTTCTGCCAACCCGACTCTACACCATAACTTTTCAATCCAGATGGATGGGGCAACCATTACTGCATCCAAAATGGTGAAAAGCCTTGGAGTAACGATTGATGACCAACTAAACTTCTCTGACCACATTTCTAGAACTGCTCGATCGTGCAGATTTGCACTCTATAACATCAGAAAGATCCGACCCTTCTTATCTGAACATGCAGCTCAACTCCTTGTTCAAGCTCTTGTTCTCTCCAAACTGGATTACTGCAACTCTCTACTAGCTGGGCTTCCAGCTAACTCTATCAAGCCTCTTCAACTGCTCCAGAATGCAGCAGCACGAGTGGTCTTCAATGAACCTAAACGAGCACATGTCACTCCGCTGCTAGTCCGTTTGCACTGGCTGCCAGTTGCTGCTCGCATCAAATTCAAAACTCTGATGTTTGCCTACAAAGTGACTTCTGGCCTAGCACCCTCTTATCTGCACTCACTTCTGCAGATCTATGTGCCCTCCAGAAACTTGCGTTCTGTGAATGAACGTCGCCTCGTGGTTCCATCCCAAAGAGGGAAAAAATCACTTTCGCGAACGCTCACGCTCAATCTGCCCAGTTGGTGGAATGAACTCCCTAACTGCATCAGAACAGCAGAGTCACTCGCTATTTTCAAGAAACGACTAAAAACTCAACTATTTAGTCTCCACTTCACTTCCTAATCTGCAATTGCCTCTCTGAATATCACACTAACTGTACAAAAAAAAAAAAAAAAAAAAAAAAAACTACTAACACTTCCCTTCTTAGACTTTACAGACCTGAAACTTGCCTTTAGTACTTATTCATTGTTGCTCTTATAGTTGTGTAAATTGCTTCCTTGTCCTCATTTGTAAGTCGCTTTGGATAAAAGCGTCTGCTAAATGACTAAATGTAATTACAATATAATAAGTTTAATAGACTGGCATTCATTTAGTTGCTCAAGCGTAAAACGTCACAAACAGCTGTTTACTTGCACGCGCCCGTCAGAATCGGCAGGTAGCGCAGAAGCTCCATTGAATATACAGGGGTAAAATAAATGCTCATATTTTGAAGACATCGTGGGGAAAAATGTAATTTAATGCAGTGCTTCTTGCTCAATCTGAGGCAAACTTTATATCAGATATCACTCAGCCAGTGGAGATCGCTGATTTTTAAAGAAAGTAGACCTTAAACATGCCGATATTGCAATGGCATACACTTCACCGGAAGCGGTTAACCCAGGTTACTGGCAAATTAAAAGTCCTATTAGCATGCTTCGACATATTCCCTATTAACCTAGTTAGAGCTTTAAATTGCACTTTGAGTTGAATACTAGTATCTTGAAAATATCTATTAAATATTATGTACTGTCATCATGACAAAAATAAAATAAATCAGTTATTAGAAATGTGTTATTAAAACTATTATGTTTAGAAATGTGTTGAAAAAAATCTTCTTTCCGTTGAACAGAAATGGAGGAAAACATCTACAACTGTACATCCTCTTTAAAATACTGTCAATTTACTGATTATAAAACCACATAATTGCATCAAAGAGTGTTTACTTGTGCCGATGAACATGACTTGATGGCTGGTCCCATTCAAGGCGGTCGCGGTGGTCACTACTATTCTAGTGAATGCAGCTCCTCTCTTCACCAGCAGGGGTTGCTCTGCAGTGACAGCCTGGTCCATCAGAGGCTTGTCTTTGACAAACTGTAACGTTTTGTCTGGAAGCTCCAGAGATTTGGTGATGCCCTTTTCTCTGGCATGATTGTCAATGCACTTTCGTGAAAAACACAGTCAGAGTTAGTTAAGTTAATCAGTTTTACTAAATGAGTATACCAGTAAACTAACTGTAGACACACCGCTCCGGGTCGGGGATCAGGAAGCTCGCCTGAGTACATCACCCACTTCACAAATGACGTCTCCACATTAAACGGAGCCTTAAATTTGCCCTTCGAGAACACGGTCTTGATGTCTTCAATTTTGTATGAACATACAGCAGAATACTGAGAGGAGTCTCTGTCGAGGAGAAACATTTCAGATTAAATTTTTCAACATTAACCATGTTGCGGACATTTATCATTTACATTTAGCAGACGTTTTTTATTCAAAGCAACAAATAAGCAAGCTAGCAATTTGTTTTACACAATCCAAACTTACTCTGAAAGTTTGGAAAAGGGTAATTTTCAAGTCCATGAATTTAAAATAAAGATTTTTAGATGTTAGAATCAGTATTGTTAATTTTTGGGATATCTATAAGCTAGTGCACACATAAAATAAAAAAAAATAAAAAAAATAAAAAACTTTTAGAAGATATAAAAGAGATATAAACATGTAAAGCTTGTAGTTTGTCACTTCTGCCTATGAAACAACGGTTTTACTCCTCAACAGTTTCTCATCCAGTCGTGACCAATCAAATGCTCTCTAGAATCTGCTATGCCCCGCCCCTTCAAGACGCTTTTCATTTAACCCCTCTCGCTGGCAGAGTGGTGATAAAACAACCTTTTTTTCATTATATGCCACCCTCTCTTCATGTTTTCAGTTGAAATTATGCCAAACATCAAATAAAAATGCACATTTTAAAGTAAACAAGACCTTTAAAGCTAGCATAATGGATTTAAATATTTTTTTTAATTTATTACAGTTGAAACTGCTCTGCACTGCATTAGCGCTATGTAAACAAAGGGCACTTGACACAACAATTACATTCACTGGGATGAGGTAGAGGTGTGCAAAGTACAGTAGAGATCAAAATTAGAGAATATAATATGAACACTTAAAGGGATAGTTCACCCAAAAATGAAGATGCTGTCATCATTTACTCACTTCACTTGTTAAAAACTTGGTTGAGTTTCTGTTTTTTTGTTGAACACACACACACACACACACACACACACACACACACACACACACACACACACACACACACACACACACACACACACACACACACACACACACACACACACACACACACACACACACACACACACACACACACACACACACACACAAAAACATTTTTAAAAAAGCTGTAAATCTGTAATTATAGTATTTGTTTTTCCTACTATGAAAGTCAATAAAAAGTCAACAAAATATCTTATTTAATGTTCAACAGAAGAAAGAAACCCATAAATGTTTATAACCACTTGAGGGTGAGTAAATTGCGAGTACATTTTTGGGTGAACTACTACTTTAATTTTAATGTCTTTACCCTTAATATTTATAATAAATATATAAAGGTTTAATTGAATTGAAGTTATAGTCACTTTAGTGCTGTGTGTGTGTGTGTGTGTGTGTGTGTGTGTGTGTATTAGCGCAGGCTTTTGAAGGGGTATAGAGAACCCTGTCTGTTATTGCAATACACAGGAGTTGGAGAGAATTTTAACCATTGTGCTGATTTGACTTAACACTGACTACAGTACATTGCAAAGTCAGTTAAAACTGTAATGTATGGCTGCCATTTAATAGAGTTTAATAGGTATATGAAAGCATTCCTAAAATTTGATTATATTAGATTTTTTGATAGAGGATTAGTGTTATTTTCAAGTTTTTAAACTGTCTATCAGAATTAATGTAACTCATGAAGCATGTTTAAAACTGCTCACTTGATCACTTCAAACAGAGCTATGCAAAGCTATGTTCTCTAGTTTGGATTTCCACTGTAATAAAACTCTGAATAAATGAAATGTCCAGCCTAAAGTCCTGATCTAAACCTGATTGAAAATCTATAGCTAATAATAATTCTTGAGGTTTGTGGAATTAAAAGGTTTTCAAGGGTGCTGTTTGTGGTTGTTATGAATTCAAGATATGATCAAATATGCTTTGTTTTCACAATCAACAGCTCAAACTTACGATTGTGGGGTAAAAACAGCATAAAAAACACAGGTGGTCCAGTCATCTGGACACAAGTGGAAAACATCCTGCACCAGAAGAGGGAGATTGGTGTTTGGAACTTGACAGTCGAGCCTAGCTTTTAGAAATGACGTCCACTTCTTTTGTAGCGTCCTCTGCCCACCCAAGTCACCCTGGGAGGATAAAATGATTTTGAATAGATGTTATACGTGGTCGACAGGAAATCCTGTAACATTTCTTCAAATAGATGCATAACCTCAAGGGAGTTTACCTTGCACACACGAGCCACTCGAGACACGTCCACCTTTGTGTATGACTCATATTCCACTGCCGTCTCACTGAAGAACAGATAGATCTTGTCATCATCCCCATCTGGATTAGATTGGCCCTCTGGTATGTGGGCCATGTGGATAAAATTTGGTTCTAAAATGACAAAACTATTTTAGTTGTTTGCATCACTCTAATATAAGAGTAAACATATTTTCACCCGCAGAACTACAGATTTGTGTGTGTGTGTGTGTGTGTGTGTGTGTGTGTGTGTGTGTGTGTGTGTGTTTGCAAAATTTCTGTAAACGACTGCAATCAACAGATACTCAAACTACCCTGCCTGGCACCAATAATCATTTTATAGGGACATTAACCTTTTTTCATGAAATAAACTCTTTTTTTGTTATGGAAAATGGCAAAATATATTATGTATGACTTATTCATGCACATTATTAAATTAGTCACACTTTACAATAAGGATTCATTAGTAAAAAGGGGGCCTATTACACCCCATTTTACAAGATGTAAAATAAGTCTTCTAATGTCCCCAGAGCAAGGGTGTCCACACTCAGTCCTGGAGGGCCAGTGTCCTAGAGAATTTAGCTCCGCCCTAATCAAACACACCTAAACAAGCTAATCAAGCTCTTACTGGGTATACTAGAAACTTCCAGGCAGGTGTGTCGAAGCATGTTAGAGCTAAAGTCAGCAGGACCCCAGGACCCTCCTTACAGACTTTGGACACCCCTGCCCTAGAGTGTGTTTGTGTGAATGTTTTCTAACTATTTGAAACTGCCTCTTTCAGGCTTTGATTCTATTTGTGCCATTTTGGTGACTGTTGCTTTAAATTCAAATGAGATTGCGCTGTTTTCAAAAAAGGGCGTGGCTATAAATGCCTGCGTGTCAGCATAGTGGCAGATTCAAAAACCAGACTAACGTCCTGTGCTAATTAGGGAGAGATTGTCACTAATGGGCGGATGACACAAAGGAAGAATGTCAAAGTGTTTTTGCAGACTGTTTTAATTAAGTGTGATTATAAAAAAAAATCAATTAATAGATTTTTTGTCATTAGAAGCTGGTTATATTAACAGACTGTTCCCACACAACTTTGTTTAAGCCCCGTATAAAAGTGTTTTTTTGCATAATAGGTCCCCTTTAATGTTAGTTAATGTATTACTATTATGAACGATACTTGAACAGCATTTATTAATCATAGTTCAACATTTACTAAATGCATTAATAAAATCGAGAGTTATGCTTATTAACATTGGTTAACATGAAATTCCATTAATGTTAACAAAGGTGAATAAATACTGTGATAAATGTATTGTTCATTGTTCGTTTTTGATAGTAAAAGCGTTATTGTTAACTTTTATCAAAGTAAATGTGTCATTGTGAACTTTAATCAAATGAACATCCCCTTTATTTATACCATCTCATGTTTTCTCTGATTGTTTACTGGTGCAAGGGCGTGATCAACCTGCCCCTCATATAAGATCCACCAATAACAAACCACAATCCATTCACAACAGACAAAAATCAAGACTAAATTTCAAATTTTTCAAGAGGCTGTTTCATTTGGTTATACATCTTCATTGTGGTGAAACAAATAACAAAAGAACAATGATTCTTGAATGTCTACATAAAGGACTACCAAACTGCTTCACCATGTCAGAACGCATTTACAGACTGTGTTGTTATCACATAATTACCTATTTAGAAGTGTGTCTTGGTATCACAAAACCAGTCCATTTTTGAAAATTGAGATTTATTCATCATCTAAAACCTGAATAACTAAGCTCTCAGTGAATGTTGGGTTTGTTAGGATATGGCAATATCTATTAAAGGTCTGAGAAAACAAAATATCTAAATACTAAGAAAATCACCTTTAAAGTTGTCCATATTCCATTCTTAGCTATGCATATTACTGATCATAAGTTACATTTGGATATATTTATGCAAAATAATTTACTACATGTCTTCAAGGAACATGATATGTACATAATTTTAAAATCATTTTTGTAATACAATAAAAATCAATCATTTGGACATTTTGGCTATTCCCACAAATGTATGCAACGTAATATTTTGTGATCCAGGGTCACATATTTGAACAAGAATTTTGACAAAAGTAAAAACATAAATTTTTCCTGAAACTGACAATAATTTGAATACTAACAAATAGATGATTATTAAAGATCCCATGAGATGCCTTGAAATGTGTAATTATTTATTCAATGTTTTTTTTTTTTTTCTGGAGTTTTATCTGGCGAGTTTTATAAGGAGCATTTTCTGCCACCTACTGAATTTCAGTATGGGGCGCAACTTGGTTCGAAATCTTAAGAGATTATTAAGGGAATACTACATTGGTTTACCATTAAAGAGAGGGGAAAATTACAAATAAAATAAAATAAATGGAGGAAAAAAAACTATTATATCCTATCCATTAAATCTGTCAATCAAATGTCTAAAACATTCGTTATTTACCTTTTTATCTTTGCCATCTAAAATAGCTTTTAGGGAGAAATTGACTGTATTTAGCTCTCTTAATCTTTCAAAAATGATTTGCCTTGATTACTTATTTTTGTACGTTCAATTAATACATGAGATACCGTTTTGAGGGAGACCACATTTTTCACAGTTATCGTTTTCGTTAACATGAAAAAGAGGGTGGGATATAGAGTAGCCCCTCCCCATTTAAAAAAACAGCCAATAGCATTTTGTTTTTATCACAGCTGTGCCAGTGAGAGTGACTGAGCTCAAGCGCAACAAATGTAGAGCAAACAAAAAGCATCTAAAAGTGGGCGGGGCATGTCAGATACTAAAAAGCATTTGATTGGTCAGAAGGTTTGATGAGAAACTGAAGTATGAGGTGACGTGAAAAAAAACGTTGATCCATTTTGGGTGGAAAAGACAAACTGCAAGCTTTGGATGTTTTTATTAGGCTTATTTCTTCTAAACCCGAATTGTGTCACTGTTTTGTTGCACACTAGAATATACTATAGATATCCTTAAACTAACATACTGATATTGACTAAAAAAACTTTAATTTCATGGGACCTTTAACAGTTTATCAGTAGCCTTTGTTCTAAAAATCTGATAAGCTGTGCATTCAGTTTGCAAGTATGTTGTGGTTATGTACAAGGGTATCGTACTGAGTGTGCTCTTGCATTTTTTCACATTGTGTTTGGTGGTTAGTTTAGACATGAACACTTTCTCACCACTGAGCCAGGTGCTTGTAAACTCAGTTCGAATGCTTTCCTCTGTGCTGCGCATCATCACCGGCTCTGAACCCCGAAAGTTCATTGAAGTAGCAGAGTAATACGCTCCATCTGAGAGAGAAAACCGAGGCACGGATTACTATATGTGTAAAAATACTTGCAATAAATGAAACTGTGAGTGTTGCAGATATGAATACAAATTATCTAGTCAATAAACAACTAAGCAGTACGTACCGACCATTGCAGATGTATATCGCTGAAAAGGGTCGAACGGACATTTCCCTTTCGTATCTTCTTGGAGGATCTCTAAAGTCAGCTTACCATCCCCATAGGACTATGAGAATAACATGCAACAACCAAATAAACGATGCACATTCTACATTTGTGGTCACTAACAAACACTGAATTAAATGGATGACACTCACCAAATAGCCACAGGTGGGGTTGAACGCTTTGGTTCCACAGACATACATTCTGCCGTCGTCCTTTTTATGAAGAATTCGAATATAGTTTTTGCAGTCATTCTAAAGAAGAAGAAAAAAAAACAACAACATGGGGAATAACTCAATAATCTTTTCTGACCACAATGTCTGACCAAGCTACAACACACACTTCCTTTTATCTGCTGTAAATAAACATACAAAAGCCACTTCCTCAGACGGTGCTTTTGTAAGTCTTAAAAATCTTCATATTTGTATAATATGTTACATCACTAATTACCAAAGTAGTAGTAAAAATGTATTAATGCTAATAAGTGATTATAATACTGCAACTTACAGTGTAAATAACAGATTAATTTACAAGTTGCTTCCTAAATGGCACGCTACACACTATGCCAGCACTGCATAGTATAGTTCCAACCCTGCTCCAACACACTTATCTAGGTTTCAAACAAGCCTGAAAGACTCATGTAGTTTGATCAGCCGTGTTTAATTAGGGTTGGAACTAAACTGTGCAGAGCTATGGCTGTCCAGGAATGTTGGTGCCATGGTGGCGCAGTGGGTAGCACGATCGCCTCACAGCAAGAAGATCACTGTTCGATTCCCGGCTGGGACAGTTGGCATTTCTATGTGGAGTTTGCATGTTCTCCTCGTGTTCGCGCGGGATTCCTTCAGGTGCTCCAGATTCCCCTCAGTCGAAAGACATGTACTATAGGTGAATAAGCTAAATTGGCCATAGTGTATGTGTGTGAATGCAGGAGTGGGTTGCGGCTGGAAGGGCAAGTTGGCGGTTCATTATGCTGTGGCGACCTCTGATTAATAAAGAAACTAAACCGAAAAGAAAATGAAAGAATGAATAAGTTTAGTGTCCCAAATAGAACACAAACATTTTTTTTACTAAACAGTAATTCAAAGCATTTCCCAGATAACGTTTAACAGTTGCCAAATTAGCACTGTTGCTGACCATGTCGATCCCTTTATGACAACAAAAATCCCCATCTTCTGATTGCTACTTCCAGCAGGATAACACACCATGTCAAAAAGCGTGAATCATCTCAGACTGGTTTCTTGAACATGACGATGAGTTCACTGTACTCAAATGGCCTCCACAGTCACCAGATCTCAATCCAATAGAGCACCTTTGGGATGTGATGAAACGGGAGATTCACATCATAGATGTGCAGCCGATAAATCTGCAGCAACTGCGTGATGCTATCATGTCAATATGGACCAAAATCTCTGAGGAATATTTCCAGTACCTTGTTGAATCTATGCCACGAAGGATTAAGGCAGTTCTGGAGGCAAAAGGGGTCCAACATGGTACTAGTAAGGTGTACCTAATAAGGTGGTTGATCAGTGTATATCACATGTAGCCTACGCTACAATTATAAAAAAGCAAGAACTCATAAAATAAAAGTGGAAATCTAATACAAATGAATAATTTAGAATTTTTGGCCTGAACCCCTGATAGAGCCATTGAAATGAATCATAAATAAACAGGAGCAGACACAATTCAATATTTGAGCTCCTCTATGTAAAATAATGATAAATAAGAGTTTAAAGTGATTCATTACGGATTCAAAATTCACAGTTGGAGGCTTTTAGCAAAGTCCCTGAAATGCAAGTCAGTTCACTCGGTGGTCATCTTTGAAATGCCTCTCAGGAAATATGCTCGGGCATTCTGTTAGAATGAGGAAACATCAAAATCCCCAAAATTGCTTGCCAAGCGTACGATTAAATTTCAGTAGGATTCACCAATAAAATTTAACTACAACTGTTTCTTTAGATTAATTTCTAAATGTTCGAATCGCACAAGATCTGCAGAAACTGCAAAAACAGAAATCTGTTCGAGCCCTTCCCCCGAAAAATCAGTCTTTTGAATGAGACATTAAACCAAGGTCCTGACTCTCTGTGGTCATTAAAAATCCCATGGCACTTCTCGTAAAGTGTAGGGGTGTAACCACACACAATAAATGCTATATAAATACACATTAAATTACAAGAATCGTAATTTGTATTGGCAAATTTATATTATATATAAATTGGCAAGTTATATGTATTGGCAAGTTTATATTGGCTCCTGTACTAGAAGGAGGGGCTTCATTTGCCATATTGACCGTTACACTTTTTCCCATTTTAAATTATACGAGTGACATGTCTTGTGTATTTGATAGTCTGTGCTGTTAGCCACAGCTGGCCCATTTTTAGTAAAAAAAAAAAAAAAAAAAAATATATATATATATATATATATATATATGTGTGTGTGTGTGTGTGTGTGTGTGTGTGTGTGTGTATATATATATACATACAGGTTGCACTTTCTGCTGCCTTGGTTTCCTTCTTCGAGCATGTCACAAAAATTCCCCACAGTTATTTCTGTTAATATGTTTAAAGTAAAACGCATTTCATCTTAGCCTGTTTTTGTGTGCATGTAAAACATTAATTACATTAATTATAGTAGGTCAAATACTTTGTACATGATTATTATAATGATTTAAACTGATTCTAATTTAACATGGTGACCTTGCTGGTTGATTTGCAAGCAAATGCAGGTTATATATCAGCAAAAATAACTGAAATGAACATCCCCAATGTTCATATTTTAGTCATACTTGTATTTTTTTAATTCTGCATTGTTCATGTTTACTTGTTCATCTACAGAGGTCGTATTATAGATTTTTTAAAATTTGTTGAAAACAATTAAATGAAAAAGCATTCCTTCAGGATGTGAAATATAGATGTGAAGACTCACCGTAGCATCTTTCCCCTTATTTGAACAGTCGTTTTGCTGATCACGTGTTACTTCCCATTTCAACTGAAAAGAAAAAACACAGTTTAGTAAAAAGAAAAAACCTTAACAAACTGAAGACAGCATTAAAAACATTTGTGACTATGCATTTAAAGAGAAATTCTGCTATTACTTACTCTTGTCACAAACCTGTTTATGTTTCTTTCTTCTTTTAGGCACAAAAGAAGATATTTTGAAAAATGTCAGAAACCTGTAACCACTGACTTCCATTTTTTATTCCTACTAAAGAAGTCAAAAGCCGCATTTCCACTATAGCATCTAAAGTGAGCGAATCAGGGCCAGTCGTGTTTCCACTGTCACTTCCGGGGCCAACAGCCAGCCTTTTTCAGTCCGCTGAATACCTTCAGCCAAAGAGGGCCAGCTGGGGCTTCGGGGGGCGGAGTGAAAGGAGATATGGACTTTGCCTGAGTCTGGTAAAGATGGCATGCCAATATTACACTAGTTTTCTGATCGCACAGGAGCACATGTGCCAAGAAAATCAATAAAAAAGGGAAAGAAAAACACATAGCTGTCAGTTTAAGACAGGCTATTCCATAAAACACCTTATAGGCTTGGGGTCCTTTTTCTTAAGACTGCCCTTGTGTTTCCATTTTAAATGTAAGGGTATAACATTAAACAAAGTAATTTTAATTTATAAGTGATATTTCTTTGATGCGTCATTAGTGTTTCAATAACACATCATAATCTTTACACCATATTAATCTTTACATAGTGCAAAAGAGCTTTCGCTTGACAGCTTTGTTGATGCCGCGAGCGACTGGGTTTCTTTCTTTATTTATTTTGAGATAATACAAAATATGAATACAACAGAAAGACATAAAACTTTACAAATTACGTGTCCACTTTTGTAGGCTCAACACAATAGTGTCATATCTAGAGAAAATAGCATAAGCTATATTAAAATCGTTTAAAGAATTACAAATATCAGATATAATAAAGTCATACACAAGATAATGGTTACAGCTTTTCAGCTTTTCTCAAAATATCTTCTTTCATGTTTAACAGAAGAAAGAAACTCTAAATAAAGGTTTGAAACCATTTAGGGGTGATTTCATGTGAACACTCATCTGAACTATTCCTTTAAGACCTCACCATGGCCTTCTTGATTGTAATGTCATCGAGGTCAAGTGCAAAAATGGCTTCTCTGGCACCCAGGATGAGCAGGTTGAGATCATCCCTCAGAAGCATGGTGGTGTAGTTCCAAATTCCCTCTTCACGAAACAAACGTCCTCCATTACCTAGCAACACACGTCAAAGGCAGAAGTAACTCACGTTTGCCAAAAATGGAAATGGACACAGAGGATGGTTTGAAGAAAGGCATGCAGTGCTGTGTCTCTTATTTGGCCTTTGACTTGCTCAGTGGGGGTTCAAACAACACTAATACTCTGTAATTTAACAGCACCACCACTATTGGATGGTAATACAATTTGAATTGGACTGAGTCGGATGGTAACACTACATTTAAAGGTAGTTTTTTGAGAATTTAACAGATTTGTGTGTGTTGAGCATCAGTTAAGAGAATGTTAGTACCTGTCAGCTTTAATTGTGGGGAAAGCTGAAAAATTTAGAGCTTTTGTCAGATAATTTCACCTTCCAGGTTTAAAATCTTTTTTGGGACGGGATCAAAATCTGAATGAATCTATGAATGAATGAATGAATGAATCTAGTGAATCTGCTAGTGAAGTGATGACGTGTCGGTTTCTCATTATTATTTATAGCTGAGTTTTCTTATCCTATGAGAAGACCCTGCTTCTTAATTATTCATGAGAGCATGTGCTTTCCGAAGGCAAAGCAGACCTGCCAAGCTGTGAGACCCAATGATTGGGTGAGACCGCACATGACACGAGTTGTATGTGTTTGTTTCCATGATCCACGGGGTTTGTTGCATGTTTTTCCTCACGATTCTGTCAGGGCCGATACAGCAAAGCTGTTGGTTTGCAGCAAGCATTTTTGTCAGGAGAGCTGTACGAGAATGGCAGACTTTGTCTTTTATCAGCTGAGTTTGTTACCATTCAGACACATTACTTATATCCGTGCTGCTGTGTTCACCTATGTTTAAAATTCTCCAGATTACTGGCAGGGTTAATGGTTGAAATAGGGCAATCGATCTGCTGTACTGCTATTCACTGTGTCTGCATTCAGACCCGAGGATTTAGGAGGAGAGAAGTCCTCCTCATTTATAGTGTTTATATAAACATGATTATCTTCATAATAATGTAACAAATAGTGGTTATGTGTATTGGAAATTCCGTATAACAAATGTAGTAGGGCATTAAATTATTTACTGTTTTTTTAGTATTTCCTGCATTTTAACTGTAAACTATAAAATCATGCGTCTCCTTGCGGTTTGTGCCTCATTTTGTGAGCCAACTGACAATAGTTGGTCCCTCCCCTCTTTTTCCCAACACCAAACTTGAGCTGAATGCAACTCAACTGAACTGAACTTGTGATGAACTGAACTGAACATAATGAATGAACTTTGCAACTTTGACCATTATTAGACTAAATTGAAATTTTAATCAGTGTCACAACTTTATTAAATAACTATCTTCAAAGCATTGAGACTGATATTTTGCTGCTTATTACTGTGAAGATGCTTTAAAACAAACTGTTACACAAAATGCTAAATGAATAAGTGTTATTTTTTAAATAACCAAATAGTAAGTAAAGTACAATAACATCATAATAATAAAAATATTAATAAGTAATTATCACAATAGGTATTACAACAATAAAAACAAGTAGAAATTTTTGTACTCTAACATAGTGGCAATGCCATATTATTCTTTATAAGACCATAGAATATATACAGGTGAAGTCAAAATAAACCATTCTGAATAAATAGCCCCCTCTATACCTTTTCTCCAATTTCTGTTTAATGGAAAGAAGATTTTTCTAATAGAATTAGAATTAATTAGAATTTCTAATGACTGATTTCTTTTATCTTTGCCATGATAAAAGTACATCATGTTTTACCAGATATTTTTACAAGATACTAGTATTCAGCTTAAAGTGCAATTTAAAGGTGTAACTAAATGAATTAGGCAAGTTAGGGTAATTGGGCAAATCATTGTATAACAGTGGTTTGTTCTGTAGGCAATAGAAAAAAATATTTACAAAATAAATGGTAAAATAATATTGAGCTTAAAATGATTTTTTTTTTTTAAACTTAAAACTGCTTTTATTCTAACCAAAATAAAACAAATAAGACTTTCTCCAGAAGAAAAGATATTATGGAAATACTGTGAAAAAGTCATTGCTCTGTTAAACATAATTTGGGTAATAATTGAAAAGAAATTCACAGAAGGGTGAATCATTCTGACTTTAACTGTATAAGAACATGATTTTAAGCTTAATATGCTGCTAAAAATACAGCTGAAAGCACTTTAAAATTTCAGCACCTTTGAATAAGAAAATGGAAAAAAAATATTAATTTACTACTATTTATGTATCTAATCAATGTAATTTTTTTAAGTACCCATGTGCATTTATAAATATTAGCCAATGATAGTGAGAAACAGCACTGGCACTTTTTCTAATAATAATCAAATGTGATTTTCAGAAAGTCAACTTACTTCCAATTGGCACTGTTTTCCGAGGTAGGCTATCCAGTGTTGATCCCAGCCCACCGGTCAGCATTGCTGGACTCCAGACATACAAAACACACAGAACAGCCAGCAGAGACATCATTCAGTGCTCTTGTTATAAAAAAAAAAATCAGTCCGTGATTTTGGTCTGCGATTGCAAAATTCCTCTGTGGTCTTTCTGTCAAAGCTTTCTCATCCTTGTCTTCTGCCCTGCTTCAGTTCGGAGATCCTCCATACTGAGATATATGACTTTAGCTGCAAAGAATGCCCTTCAAAGAAGCAGCAAAGAGCGCTGTGAGGCCATCTGAATGAGAGAGAAAGAGAGAGAGTACAGGCAGGGGTGCTGGCAGAAGTATTTCTGTCAATTCTATAGTGATGCTAATGCAGAGGATGAAAGCTTTTGCTCTGGGACCTTGACAGAGACACACGATTCTGCTTTTTCAAGCCTCAGAATGACACAAAGCTAGAACAGCTAAAAAAAAAAGAAAGAAAAAAAACCTCACCACATCCTGAAATACGCCTAGCAATAGCATTAACCAAAACTGCTTTCACAAGTGACATGCTCACGAATGCTTCGAAAAGTTAGAAAGTCTTTGAAAAGTAATGATTTTTTGCCCTTTTAAAAGTTAAAAAAAAGTTTTTAACATTATACTGATACAAAAACTCCCAAGACATGGTCATTTTTAAAAAGCCATTGTTACACAACAGACATTGAGGAAACAGGAAAAACAATGTACCAGAACCATTTTGTAACCCGTATTTGCTCACTAGTTATTACCCACACTGTCAACATTTGCATTAAATAAACATTATCGGAATGTATCATTATGAAGTATTCCTACTTAAATTTTACATTTGAAATCTCAGCTTGAGTTTCAGATGCGTTTCTTGTTATTTCTTTGTGAACATATAAAAATATTAGCCATGTGATGCAGCAAAAGAGTAAAACAGCCCTTTAAAGCTGAAAAATGAAATAATGAAATGTCCAGTCAAGAGTCCTGAGCTAAACCTGATCAAAACTCTTGGCAGCTAAGATTTTCCCAAAAACCAACACTAATAATATTGTGAATTTTACTCAGATTTAAATTTTCATGTAAATCCTACAACTTTGTTTCTAGTGTACGTGGGACTTGCTAGTCTACAGGATTTTTCCATTTATTTAATTAACCACCAAACAAAACTGAATCTTGAAATTATTGCTTCAAAACAGTGACAAAATTCAGGTTTAGAAGGTAAAAAACTGAAATAAACATGTAAAGCTTGCAGTTTGTCACTTCTGCTGAAACGTATCAATGTTTTATTTTTACATCAGCTCATACTTGATATCTCATTAAATCTTGACCAATCAAATGCTCTCTATTATCTGACATGTCCCACATCCCTTCAAGACACTTCTCCTTTGATGAGCTTAAGCTCCACCACCCTCACTGAGCTGTGATTAAAAACTAAACACTATTAGGCGTTTTGTTTTTAAAAGGGGAGGAGATACTCTATGTCCCGCCCTATCTTTATGTTACGTCAATCATCTAATAAATAAAATGCTAAATTGAGGCCCCGTTTACACTAGTGTGTTTTAGTTTGAAAATGCATAAGTTTTGTTACGGTTACGCCAACCGTCCACACTACGCCGGAGTTCTCGAGCGCCGAAAACGGAGCGTTTTGAAAATGCTGGAGAGGCCGTTTTCATTCTAAAACGCTGCTGCTCCGTCTCAGTGTGGATGGGGAAAGACAGAGACATCTGAAAACGGAGGCGGGGCTGCAAACGTTCGCCTATCTGATTGGGGCTTTTCCTCAATATTAAGTAGCCCACACACAGTTCAGTCTCGCATCCTCTTCTTGTAAGTTAAGACTTCGCAAGTTTGATCAAGGCTGCAGTCTCCCCCTTCTCAGTTTGATATGGAAAAAAGACTATATCGAGGACACGGGTAAATCTTCAAAGGGAACAGTGTACTTTATAACTTCATTCACATCACCTTGGCTACGTTGTTTCACTTTCTCAACAATAAAATGTAAACATGATTTAAGGAACTGCCTATTTTCTTTTTAATATTAGCAACTTAACAGACAGCAGAAATGTTGAGGCGCCGTGCTGCATGAGCGTCATCTTCACTGTGTGGATATTTATAACAAAACGGAGCCGATAACAACTGCCTCCTTTCAATTTCAGTGAAAATAAGAAACGCACCCTCTCTTTTGCTGAATATCAGTTTTAATAATCGATAATTATAAAAGTATAACATACAATAAGTTTATACATTGTATGAAATAAAGACGAGCGATCAGTCAATGTACCTGGATTAATCATTAACTTATATTTGCGCTTAACCAAAACATGTTACCCGTGAACAAGTAACTTAATAGATGTCAATGACCAAAGTCAGGGAATTGGCCTATGTCGTTAGATAAAGACAACAACATGAATGAAATATCACGTTTAGCAAATATAGTAAGATAAGATCCAGCGGGAGATGCGTGATGCAGTCCGACAAGCAGAGCTCTCACCTGGATAGAAATGCTGGAGTGCTTGCCCGAGAGTGTCTGTGTGGTCACGTGATGTGCGTTTTCAGCGTTTTGGTGTGGACGGAGAGCTTGTTCAGAAACGCTGGGTAAAACGCGAGTGTGGACGCGGATCGTTTTCATTCTACAACGCCGTTTTAAAACTAAAACGCACTAGTGTAAACGGGGCCAGAGAGCACTTCACAGGACTTTAAAGCAGAAAACTTAAATAATGAAATGTCCAGTCAAGAGTCCTGAACTAAACCTGCTTGAAAATCTTGGCAGCAAAGTTATGGCTAAAAAAACACCAAAAACAAAGTTGTAGGATTTATTTAAAAAATGAAATTGTGAGAAAATTCACAAATAATATAAGTGTACATGTTACTCGCAAGTCTGGGATTTTTCAATCCATTGCATTAACCACCGGACAAAATTTAATCTTGAAATTATTCAAAGTTGAATTGTTGAGCTGAAAAACAAGTTCTATGCTTTAAGTTCAATACATGCACCAAACAATGCTTGTAATGAGAGAAGTTAAAAGGTCCTGTGAAATAAAAATAAAGTTTTTAGATGTTAGTATCAGTATGGTAGTCTTGTCTTGATGTCCATAATCTAGTGTGCTCCAAAACAGTGACAAATTCGGGTATAAAAGATATAAAACTGAAATAAACATGTAAAGCTGACAGTTTGTCATTTACTTCTAAATGGATCCATTTTGTCACGTCATGTCAAACAAATGTCTGGCCCCCTTTAAAACATCTCTCCTCTGCTTTTTTAATTGATGCGCTTGAGCTCAACCACTCTCACTGGCAGAGCTGTGATTAAAAACTAAACACTATTGGCTGTTTTTTTTTTAAAGGGGAGGAGCTCCTCTATGTCCCACCCCTATCTTTATGTTTGATGTTTGATTTATGTGAGATTACGTCAAGCATCTAATAAACAAAATGCTAATTTCAGAGCACTTCACAGGACCTTAAAGCAGAAAACTTAAATAACGAAATGTCCAGTCAAGAGTCCTGAACTAAACCTGATTGAAAATCTTGGCAGCAAAGTAAAAAAGAAGTTCAAAAATATTAAAATCAAAGTTGCAGGATTTATTTGAAAATAAAATTGTGAGTAAAATTCACAAATAATACTAGTGTACATGTTACTCGCAAGTCTATGGGATTTTCCATCCATTGCATTAACCACCAAACAAAATGTAATCTTGAAATTATTCAAAGTAGCACTTCACAGGACTTTAAAACAAAAAACTTAACAACTTAAAAAGAAAAAAAACTTAAAATAAAATGTCCAGTCAAGAGTCCTGAACTAAACCTGATTAAAAATCTTGGCAGCAAAGTTGCTGCAATTTTTTTAAACTCTAATATTGTTAATTTTACTCACGTTTTCATTTACAAACGAATCCTACAAATTTGTTTCTAGTGTACGTGTGACTTTTCCATCCATTGCATTAACCACCAGACAAAATGGAATCTTGAAAGTATTCAAAGTTGAATTGTTGAGCTAAAAAACATGTTCTATGCGTTCTATGCATGACAATTAGCCCAGGTCAGCCAAAACCACATCAGTTCCTTTGTCAGCAATTGCATGCAACACACCAGCATACACATGCACCAATCCATACACAGCATATAAAAGCAAAAACACTAAACTTGTGTGTCCGATTGCATCAGCAGCTGTTTACTACATCTCTAACAGTGAGCATGATTATGGTGTGCAATAGTAGATGAGCTGTAGCATGTGAAAAATGTAGATCAGATCAGACACTGCTCATATTTCACTATGACATGCACATGCATGCTTGCTTTTGGATTTTTGTGGACACTTCCTAACCTACTTACTAGTTCCTAATTTAGGTTAATCATAATACCATACCAAAGCTACACTATAAATACATGACACACTCTGTATTCTTTAGGTATAACATTATCTAATGCCTTAAGTAAATGTTTTTGTAAATAATGCACTTATTTTGGACAGTTTTCTTACTGCATTATTTATAATGTAGTTTTTCCTGCATGATTTCCACTTTTAAGCATGATTGTATTGATTGTATTGAAGATTAATTCATTTAATGTAAACAGACGGGTTTAACAAAAGCATATTTAATCACCAAAAAATCTCAGAGCTCACAACAGATGATGTCATGACGAGTCGAACGTTTCAAGCATGCCATTTTGATAACGCTGAAAAGGCTTAAAGTTTATTCTGCATATTAAATTAGGACTAAAATAATTGGGTAATTATTTTGCACACTTTAAAATGGGGTATATGCACACAAAATTTTAATTTCAGCCAGCCAGATTTAGTGCTTCCACTGAACTGTCTTTCCATTATAAAATTGCCATGTTGAAGGTCTAATTTCCTTAAAAATAAGTGATCTTCACTGCCTGATAGATATATAATGTAAAGTAGGTCTTAGACTGGACAAGATGCACTGCATTAAATTCCATTGTTCCTCTTCATCTCTCTTAAATATGACAGTTTGTTTTCCCCCAGTATTTTCAATGGAGTTTCTGTTCTCGCCTGAAAATACTGATAGCAGTTTCACAATCTTTCATCTTGTTTTATGCTTGAACAACTAAATGCATGCTGAAGTCAATTTAGCTGAATGTATTGTAATTACATTACATCATCAATACTATATTAAATCCTTAAGAAATTGAAAATAGTCGCATTAAGCTTTCACCGGATGTTTAACATTGGCTGAAAAACACTAGCTGTGCACATATTGCGCAAGTTGTCAAACACCATAAAATTTATGAATCAATATATCATTTCTTTGAACATTGATGATGATACCATGCACTCCCACAAATAAAGGTACATGAGCTGTCACTGGGGTGGGACCTTTTCAAAAGGTATACATTAGTACCTAAAGGGTCCATAATGGTACCTCAAAAGTATATATTAGTACCTACAAATTTGAAGAGGAACACTTTTGTGCTACTAATATGTACCTGTGAGTTATTAATGTGGACCTTTTACAACAAATTTGTACATTTCGAAAAGGTACCACCCAGTGACAGCTTACGTACTTTTATTTCTGAGAGTGTGGTATAAAGTTAAAGGTTTGTTTTTTTTTAACCAAAATAAAGATGACAAACACAATGTCATGAAAAACTCAAATTTTAACTCATCCCAAGCAGAAATACTTTTTAACAATAGAAACATTCTAAAAAGTAAGACAAAATTACTAAAGTTAAAATGTTGAAAGATAAAAATAAAAACTCTTCTTCTTTGGCCTTAGTCCCGTATGGTTGCGGGGTCGGCTCTTTGGAACAAGTCCTCCATTTAGACTTGTCCATATGATTTACACATTCCGGCCAGCCTGTCGTCTGGGCCTGTCACCCTCACACACTACAGACAATTTAGCCTATCCAATTCACCTGTAGCATGTCTTTGGACTGCAGTGGAAACCGGAGCACCCGGAGGAAACCCACGCAAACGCAGGGAGAACATTTAAAAATAAAAACTATTTTAAGATATAGCAAATACTTTAATCCTAACCCCTTTTGAAAATGAATATTTGTATTAATGTTAGAGTGAATATAGCTTATTTATTTTGGTTCATTTGAACAGAACCGTATTATTAAACAGTTATACGCATCAAGAGTTTGATCACCTAACATCTTTAGGTATAAAAAATAATAAGTTATTGCAAATAAAATGTTATTGCGAAAGATTTCTTATATTTTTGTGTGTCTCTTGATTTTTTCTGTTTATTAACATTTTATTTTAATTTTTGAATTGTGATCTAACTTGTTTGTTTTAGTTTTGTCTTCAGTTTTGGTACTGAAATCTAATGTACAGTTGAAGTCAGAATTATTAGCCCCTCTGAATTATTAGGCCTCCTGTTTATTGTTTCCCAATTTCTGTTTAACGGAGAGCAGATTTTTTTCAACACAATTGTAAACATAAGATTAATCCAGGTGAGGATCTTAGGAACATGGATCTTAGGAAGTCATAATGCAACGTGCTGACCGCTGGACCACAACGACGCTGCTAATCATGTGTGGCCGGAATGATACTTAATCCTGATTATCACCCTGCAGGCTACATTTTGCTCATGGGGCTGTGAGACAATAAATAAGAAGAGCGGAGCTGCGGCAAAATAATGGATAAAAAGAGTGAGGCTATGGTCAAATAAATAAATAAATGAAAAAAAAAACTGTGACGGCTGCTTTCTCCGTTCGTCATGCTGGAGAGGTACAGTCTGAACAAATGGAACGCAGAGTTGGTGTCATTGACATAAGCTCTCATCTGATTGGCTGAAAGGTATGAGTTGCTCTGACTCTGCCAGGACAGTCTCAAAAATACACACACGTATCCAGGGGGAGTCGTATGTGAAAGAGGATTTGCACATTCTCATTTTGGATGAACTCACAAGTTTTAAACATTCAAAACTTTTTGTACACTCTTATATATTTGCAAATGGTGTTTGCATTTGTGAAACGTATTTTATGAAAATGTATTTTTATTTTGTGCATGTGAAATTTTTTTGTGAATATAAATAAATTATTTACGCACGTGAATTTGATTTTATGCATGTGAATTTGGCTACGCATGTGTACATCGTGTCTTTTGCGTGAATTTATTTTGAGACTTATCTTATTCCATATTTAAAGGCTTAACTAGGGTAATTAGGTTAGCTAGGCAGGTTAGCATAATTAGGCAAGTTATTGTATAACAATGGTTTGTTCTGTAGACTATGGAAAACAATATATACATACATACATACATACATACATACATACATACATACATACATACATACATACATACATACATACATACATACATACATACATACATACATACATACATACATACATACATACATACATACATACATACATACATACATACATACATATATATATATATATATATTAGAGGTGTGAACCTATACTGGTCTCACGATTCGGTTTGGTTCGGTTACGATTATCATGCCTTCGATTCGGTTCAATTCGATATCTCGGTGCATCAACGATGCTTTCCATATACAGTATTATATTTTAGGGGGGAGGCTTAACATGCTGTCTGTATAAACACACAGACACTCAGCACCACACTGTCTCTCATTCAAACACATACACAAACATAGACAGCAACACACACACACACACAAACACACACACACACACACTTAAGCCCTCGCAACAGGGAAAAAAAGAAGCACATTTCCGACGGTCCCTTACTGCGAGCTCCTCTCAGCGCGAGCTCTCCCGACTAAACACATTTTGCGAGGGCTTAAACAGAGCAGTGCTCGTAATGTCGAGCGAAAAAAAAGAAAGACAGCTGTGAAACATAACCAGCTTTGTATTTTTGTAGGAAACACACTTTAGATCTTTATAGGGTAAGAGTTTTTTGAGTTAATGCCGTCTATAACTGAATGTGTGTCAGGAATATCGAAAACAAAACCAACTGAACCGCGCTCATTTCTGGCGCCCTCCTGGATATACTATGCCACAGGCCAGCCCTGAGGTGGTTGAGTGTTGTAAATACTCGTGCTCACCTCCCTCGCGACAGAGCGGGTAGGAGATAAATGACGTCAGTACATAATAACCGGTTATGATTATTAAATTATTACTGAACCGATAACGAATTGTCCGTGTCTGCATCGCGGTGCACCGAAAAAACTATTAATTTTCACACCCCTAATATATATATATATATATATATATATATATATATATATATATATATATATATATATATATAGCTTAAAGAGGCTATAATATATATAGCTTATAGGGGCTAATCATTTTGACCCTAAAATAGTTTTGAAAAAAATTAGAAACTGCTTTTATTCTAGCCAAAATAAAACAAATAAGACTTTCTCCAGAAGAAAAAATGTTATCAGACCCACTGTGAAAATTTCCTTGCTCTGTTAAATATCATTTGGGAAATACTAAAAAAGAAGAAAAAAAAACAAAACAAAGGGGGGCTAATAATTGCTGACTTTAATTGTATATGCACAAATATATTATTGTAAATTATCCTAGGGGGTGTACTCATTTATGCTAAACAATGTATATAAATTAAACTACAATAAAAAAAGAACATTGTGCATTAGTTTGGTTAAAAATTGCAAAGAAAAAATCAGTTTGTGGTGTAAATGTCCAAAAACTGAGATGCACACAAAAAAAGTGCAGCAGAATACAATCAGAGGCCATCTATGCAAATCAAATGCATTACAATAGCGCTCTCAATTTCTCTGATAACACGTTTTACGATGCTGCAATAGTCAAAACCGGACCAGCAGCAACTTCCCATGCGCCTACCTTTCCAAGTTAGTCTCTCAGTTCTCCTGTGACACATCAGTGGTTCCTCTTCACACACACACTATTCCAGCTCTCCAATGCACAAATCAAAGTGCTCTAAGTGTCAGAGACAGCAGAAAGTGTGTTGGGAGTCGTGGCTCTGCAGTGAATGGAGCTCATGGTGTCTGCTGCTTTGTGTGAGAGAGCGCTAAACTGCCTAAATCCTGCAGCGTGGAGCAAAAGACATTCTTCAGCTGGAGAGAAAAGAGAAAAAAAAAACATGCTTTTAGAAACTCCTCAATCTCAGACAAGCCACTACAAGTGTGAGCAAGTGTGTGTGTGAAAGAGGAGGAGTGTAGGAGAGTATCATGTTCTCGAAGCTCTGATCTTAGATAAAACCAGCTTATCTATTGTAGTAAACAAAAGAAAATCACGTTTTGGTTTTCTTACTACCTAAAAACACACTTTGTGTTCACACTTTAAAAAAAGTAGAATGCGAGTGTGTTCCTACCTTTGTGTCTTTGCAATGTCTGCTTCCATCCGATCTGTTTTTGTTCATTTTGACATATTTAAGACAATCCGAATGTACAAACACACACATGCAAGCAAGCAGGGAACCTGCTTATCATGACAATCTGGATTAACTTGTTTTGTTTTAGACTTTCACAATCGATTTTCCTGATAATCAATCATGATAGCATAGACCACTGAAAAATGACCTGAAGAATAGTTCACCCCAAAATTAATTCCACTATCATTCCGCACGAAAGAAGATACTTTGAAGAATGCTAGAAACCTGTAACCATCAACTTAATAGTATTTGTTTTGAAGTCAATGACTACAGGTTTTTAGCTCTCTTGAAAATATTTTCGTTTGTGTTCAACAAAACTAAAAAAAACTCAACTGGTTTGAGTAAGCTAAATAATGACAGAATTTAAATTTTGGGGGTGATATTAGATGCACAAAAGGAAGACATGATTACCAAGTTATTTCAATTATTATTACTTACGAATCAACAATAAAGGTGAATTACTTTTGAATTTTGCACATTAAATTAATTATAAAGTTTCAATGTTGTTTCAATGTCCTCTCAGCAGTATATAAGGTAAATATACCGTTACTGCAGTAAACTGGAGTAAAACTGTAGGACAACAGCAGTATAGACGTAGAACCACAGTAACATTAAGAACAATTGCAAAATTGCAATACAATGAAGTATGAACACAGTTCAAATACAGTACAATGAAGTTCAACAGTAGTATAAGTTGCAGTAAACTGGAGTAAAGACAAGTAAACTTCTTCTTTACTGCACTTGTGGTGCTGTATATGACAATGGTGTGGTAAGAACCGTCTGTCCTTTGTTGATCTTCCTTTGTTGATCTTCCAAGAATATTTAGTAGTTTTTTTAGGGAATGTTTTTTGGATTCAAGTAATTTTCTAAATAGGATTGTAAGAGTTTATTTGCTAAAACAAACTAAAAATAACCGCAGTAAACTGAACAGTACAACAGCAGTATCCTATATACAAGGATAACAGTGGTATATTCAATGCGACTGCAAAAACTGCAGAATAATGGGGTATTACATAGTTTAACTACAATGCAAAAAGTTGAACAGCAGTAAAATTGAAGTAACATTAAATAAACTGAAAGGGGCAATATAGTGATGTTATATATGTTGCACTTGAGTATATAGGCTACGTACTAAAAGTGCACGTTAGCTTTATTATGTATTGGAGTATTGTAGATGTAAAAAAAGTGCAATGCAATATATTGTGGTAGTACTTCAGCAATACAACTGAAGTACTGAAACCTCATTTGGAAACCATTGTCCACCGACCAGGAAAAGTAGTTATATTACAGTTGTATTACAATAGCGGTATAGCAGTTGTACTGTAATAGTACTTCCGTTGTATTGCAGTATCAGTACTGCATTATAGTAGTTACTTCAGTAGGCCTACCATTGGTGTACTGCATTACAGAAGTAGCATCACTTTGGTGCTATTGCAGTAGTTGTACTGCAGTAGTAATTCAGTTGCAGTAGATATACTGGTTGTATTGTAGTACTTTTAATATACTTAGATAATGCCTTTTTTCGTGTCCAAAAATTCACTTTTCAGAAGTAAACTAAAACTGCAGCATTCCTTTAAAAACTGCAGTAGTCTTACTCTTTTCCAAGCATTAACTGTAAACATTGTTTAAATACTTTTTTCCACTGCTGAAGCAATAACTAACATTATTATTAATATTATTATTATTATTATATGTTAGCTAGGTACTGGCATGTTTACCCTGCTGAAAAATCCAGCTTAAACCAGCCTAGGCTGGTTGGCTGGTTTTAGCTGGTCAACCAGGCTGGTTTTAGAGGGGTTTTGGCTATTTCCAGGCTGGTTTCCAGCCATTTCCAGCCTGGTCTTAGCTGGTCAGGCTGGGAGATGACCAGCTAAAACCAGCTTGACCAGCCTAGCAGGTCAAGCTGGTTTTAGCTGGATTTAGCTGGTCATTTTCCAGCCTGACCAGCTAAGACCAGGCTGGAAATGGCTGGAAACCAGCCTGGAAATGGCCAAAACCCCTCTAAAAGCAGCCTGGTTGACCAGCTAAAACCAGCCAACCAGCCTAGGCTGGTTTAAGCTGGATTTTTTAGCAGGGTAATGATAAATAAAATAACGTTACAGACTTTGTTGCAACATTTAAACCGTGTTTTACGAAAGTCATGTTTTAAAATCAATGAAACGCCACAAGTTAGTCATCAGTAAGTTTTTTTTTCTCTAAATAAACTATTATATTACAAAATAACAATTAAATACCTGGACATAAATTGAATATTAATCGGAGCTTAAAGTATTAATATTTAGGCTAACGTTACTTGCAAATTATTAGTTAAGCGTACGTAAACAGTAAACTCTTTCAGGTTGTCTTCCTCGGAGCGGTTCTTTTGCGAATATTGTTTATTCTTGTTTTAACAATAATATACGTTGTTTTACCTATACGTTGTTTTAACTATACTATACCGTTTTTTATTAAGAGGTTTATGATTACTGAAGTCCACCAAGTCTTATTTCACCAAATGAATATGCGTTACCGCTTTCATTCACAAGATGGCGGCAACGTGCCGTTAAAACTGCCATTGGTACGAAAACAAAAGCCAAACATTTACCAGTCAAACTAAAACTTGAACAGCGGATGAATTCTACAAAACCTTCCCTTTAATTCCCATAAATATCACAGTTATAAATAACCAAACATGAATTGAACACATGAAAACATATCTACAAAGTCACAGTAGCACCATGCATGTTCATAAAACCGATAATGACAGTTGGTCAGTCAGGAACACAAACATTCTTCACAACCTATCAAACCAAAGCGCTCGCAAATACGAGAAACACTCACCTAGACAAAGCTGGATTCAATTCAGTGTTCAAAATACCGCTTTTTGTGAGCAAAATCTGCTCCTAAAGCTCCTGCAAATGTCCAAAAGCATCATTCAAATTTCAAAACATGACAGACATACTGAGGCAAAGGGAAGTAGTAGGGTCAAAAATTAACTTTTGCCACACCTCTCAGGATTTATGACCACAGGTAGAAAACATGGCCATAGAACTGCATTTTTAAATATATATTAAAAGCAAATAAATAAATAAATAGGAATTATTCAGATAATACAATCATTTTCTGTTCGAGATCTTTGAATACATCACTTCCATTAGTGAGGATCTGTCTTAACAGCCTATTGTGTTTGTAATAAAATTAGTTTTTGTTTGCATTACAGTACAATAGACACCAAGGTCATGTGTTTATGAATGAAATTATTTAATTTAGGCCTCTGTACCTTCAAGGCAATGCAAGTCACTTGGAATAGGAACCGTTTAGTAATGTGGTGCCTGGCGAGTGTTAATTTTGGACCCTGCCCTGAACAACACCAGATTCACATTCATGTGAGAACACGGATCACTTCTTCTGTTTACCGAGAGCTAGTGCTTGACTAAACCATTAAGAAGTCCTTCATTTTAAGACCAGTTATTGATGTGCTTCTTTCTTAAATGTGTGTAAATTTCTTCTCGACCTGAGTATGAAGGTCTGATTGATACAACAGACTGATATATTGAGAATATTGGCTCAGATTTGTATTTTCCCTTTTAATTTTCCCTAATCTTCAAGGAACACGTCATTCTGTGACGGCAGGACAAGCTGGTGGATCTCTCGTGTTTTCGATTAAGTCAAATAAAGTGGCATTGTTTAAGTCACACTGAGGGAAGATGTCGATTACAAGGAGTCCTTGTCCGGGAAACAGGACATCAGTCTTTATTGGAAGGCACTGGAAGAACGAGACGGAGAAGGGCGAGTTGGAAACAGGAGGGAAAAATCACTCTTGACTGGTCCGTCTCTTCTCCAGCTTCTGTTTCAGCTCGTCTGTGAGGCCTGATGGGAAGATAATTTTCAAGTCGTATATTTAATATTCTGTCATATTGTTACCCTGTTAAAATTTATTTCAATTATTAGAGACACCAGTGAACGTAAGAGGAAAAATGTGCTACTTTTTAAAAAGATGATGTCTGTAATAATTAAAATAAATGAATACAATAAATGTTCTAATTCAAGCTGGTTGTCCTGTTTAATACATTTGTGGACACACTTTTTTCACAAATCTTCAAGTTCAATAGAGCTGCATTTATATATAATAAAGCAGTGTTTCTCAACCATGTTCCTGGAGGACCACCGACACTGCATGTTCTGGATGTCTTCTTTATTGGTCACACTCATTACAGGTTTTTCAGTCTCTGCTAATGAGGTAATTATCTGAATCAGGTGTGTTTGATTAAATAGATAAAAATGTGCAGAGCTGGTGAGAATACATGGTTGAGAAACACTGTCAAATTACACTCACCGGCCACTTTATTAGGTACACCTCATTAACGCAAATTACTAATCAGCCAATCACATGGCAGCAATTCAGGCATCTAGACATGGTCAAGATGATCTGCTGCAGTTTAAATCGAGAATCAGAATGGGGAAGAAAGGGGATTTAAGTGACTTTAAATGCGCCATGGTTGGTGCTGGTCTGAGTATTTCAGAAACTTCTTATCTACTGGGATTTTCACGCACAATCATCTCTAGGGTTTACAGAGAATGGTCAGAAAAAGAGAAAATGACCAGTGAGAGGCTGTTCTGTGGGTGCAAATGCCTTGTTGATGCCAAAGGTCAGAGGAGAATGGCCAGATTGGTTCCAGCTGATAGAAAGACAACAGTAACTCAAATAACCACTCGATACAACCGAGGTATGCAGAAGAGCATCTCTGAACACACAACACATTTGATCTTGGGGCGGATGGGCTAAAACAGCAGAAGACCACACCGGGTGCCACTTCTGTCAGCTAAGAACAGGAAACTGAGGGTACAATTCGCATAGGCTCACCAAAATTGGACAATAGAAGATTGGAAAAACGTTGCCTGGTCTGATGTGTCTCAATTTCTGCAGTGACATTCAGATGTTAGGATCAGAATTTGGCCTCAACAACATGAAAGCATGAATACATCCTGCCTTGCATCAACAGTTCAGGCTGGTGGTGGTGGTGTAATTGTGTGGGGGATATTTTCTTGGCAACACATTGGGTCCATTAGTACCATTTGAGCATTGTGTCAATGCCACAGCCTACCTGAGTATTGTTGCTGACCATGGCCATCCCTTTATGAGCACAGTTTACCCATTTTCTGATGGCTTCTTCCAGCAGGATAATGCGCCATGTCATAAAGAGCGAATCTCAGACTGGTTTCTTGAACATAACAGTAAGTTCACTAAACTCAAATAGCCTCCACAGTCACCAGAACTCAATCCAATAGAGCACCTTTGGGATGTGGTGGAAGGAGAGATTCGCATCATGGATGTGCAGCCGACAAATATGAATGAGGAATATTTCCAGTACCTTGTTGAATCTACACCATGAAGAATTAAGGCAGTTCTGATGGCATAAGCGGGTCAAACCCGGTACTAGTAAGGTGCACCTAATAAAGTGGCCGGTGAGTGAATATATAATTTGTAAAAATTATTTTTAACAATTGCCAATTTTGATCAATCTAATGTATTTGTATATATATTTTTTGCATTACTAGGCTCATCCTAGGTCAGAAGATAACTCTGTAAATACAATTTAAATAATATTAATACATATAGATTTACATAACATGCCACAAAAATCATGCACTGATACAATTCACTAAACAAGAAATTCATGAAAGCATAATACACTAAATAATGAGAAAAAATATCACATATATGCACAAAACATACAGAATTTAATGTATTCTTGCTGATTGAAGCACTGATTTAAGAATTTATTTGACAAAATCGAAACAAAGTATAAGGTAAAAGTTAAATAATTGTGGTAATTTAGGTAATTGTGATGTTTTAAATCAATCAGACGTTTCTTTTCAGAATTATAAAATGTAAAGTTGGAAAGTTGCTATTAGGAAAAGAAAATCTAAATTGATATATAGAGTCATAATTATTATCTTAATTATAATTCATTTGGATCAAACTCCAAGTTAATATACTAGTGTTTTTCCACAAAACTGAAATGAAAAAATAGTATGAATTTTAGGGGTTTAATACATAACTACCTTCTTTTATTTTTTAATTGTGTGCCAGAAACGGGTAAACGTTAGTGGTGTACTAGTAATGTCTTCTATGAAAGGATAGTTAACTCAAAAACAAAAACAAATTCTGCCATCACTTATCCAGTTTTTTTTTTTCTGTTTTAAAAATATTTTGAAGAATGTTGGAAACCTGTAACCATTGACATTCATAGTAGGAAAAACAAATACTCTGGAAGTCAATGGTTACAGGTTCCCAACATTCTTCAAAATATCTTCATTTGTGTTTAACAGAAAAATAAAACTCAAACTGAATTGGTACAAGTCTAGGGTGAGTAAATGATGGCAGAATTGTTGTTTTTGGTTAAAATATTCCTTTAGTAATACACGACTATACAGAAGTACACTGCTGTGTTACTGATTGAAGTCATTAGTAGTCTACTTCTAATAATGTCTATGAAGGGATAGTTCACCCAAAAATAAAACGCTTTGCCATCATTTATTCATCCACGACTTGTTCTAAAACAGTTTTTTGTTCTGTTGAACACAAAAGAAGTATTTTGAAGAATGTTGGAAACCTGTAACCATTGACATTCATAGTAGGAAAAACAAATACTCTGGAAGTCAATGGTTACAGGTTCCCAACATTCTTTAAAATGTCTTCTTTTTTGTTTAAAAGTAAAATAAAACGCAAACTGAATTGGAACAATTGGGTGAGTAAATGATGACAGAATTGTCGTTTTTGATAAAAAAATATCTCACACTACTGTTGAAGTCATTAGTAGTCTACTTCTAACAATGTCTATAAAGGGATAGTTCAACCAAAAATAAAAATTCTTCCACTATTTATTCATCCATTACTTGTTTTATTTGTTCTGTTGAACACAAAACGAAGAGATTTTGAAGAATTTTGGAAACCTGTGACCACTGACATTCATTGTGAAAACAAACAAACAAACATTATGGAAGTCAATGGTTACAGACCTCCAACTGTTGTTGACTTAGATCAGTGGTCACCAAACTTGTTCCTGGAGGGCCGGTGTCCTGCAGATTTTAGCTCCAACCCTAATCAAACACACCTGAACAAGCTAATCAAGGTCTTGCTAGGTATACTTGAAACATCCAGGCAGGTGTGTTGAGGCAAGATGGAGCTAAACCCTGCAGGGACACCGGCCCTCCAGGACCAGAATTGGTGACCCCTGACTTAGTATTTGTTTAGTTTTTTTCTAGGAATGTCAGTGTTTACAGGTTTCCAACATTCTTCTAACTATCTTATTTTGTTTTTGACAAAAAAAAAGCCAAATTGAATTGGAACAAGTCTAAGGTGACTTCAATTCAATCTTTTATTACAGACTCAAAGTCCGATATATATTCCATAACATAAGAAACAGAACAATTTACAAAATACAGCAATACCAGCGTCTCAACAGCTCTGCTTGATAGCGTACACTGACCTCTATGTGTGATAAACCCACAATAATCTCCTTGTTGGAAGCATTAATTCGGGAGATAAATTTAGACATAGGATTCCGTAGCAGTGCTTTAAAAGTGATCACTCCCGCACTTACAAATATTTCCCTTGCACTGCCATCTAGAGCAGGGGTCACCAATCCTGGTCCTAGAGGGCCGGTGTCCCTGCAGGGTTAAGCTCCAACTTGCTTCAACACACCAGCCTGGATGTTTCAAGTATACCCAGCAAGACCTTGATTAGCTTGTTCAGGTGTGTTTGATTAGGGTTGGAGCTAAGATCTGCAAGACACCGGCCCTCCAGGAACAAGTTTGGTGACCACTGATCTAGAGCTTCTTTTTTTTTTTTTTTTTTTTTTAATGTTTTATTTATACATTGTGAAACATTACAAAAATTTACAAAGACATAATCATGTAACAATATGCAAATATACTGAAGAGTATTTTGAGCAAATAGTAATAATAAAAATAAATAAACAATAACAAATAAAAATATGATAATAAAAATAAATAGATAAATAAAATAAAAAACAACAACACTAGTGCAATCTTATATACATAAAAAACAAGTCTACAATGTGTTGACCAGAAGTAGTTTCCCATAAAAGCTGGGCATTAGGGGGTGGGGACTCAATCAGAAGGAGCAGGGTCAAGCTGAAGAGTTTGGACATATTTGCGAAGGGGTTTCCATAAATTAATAAAAATAGTGCTAGTTCGGTGAAGAGAGTACCTAATTTTTTCTAATTTCATAAAATAAAGAACATTTCTTATCCAACAAGAGTGAGAAGGAGGGTGTGGGCTCTTCCAGTTCAGAAGAATTAATCGCCTAGCCAGAAGAGTTAAGAAAGCTACAAAGTCTACAAAATGAGAGGGTAAAGTGTGGTCGGGCGGAAGAACCCCAAATAAACCAATAATTGGACATGGTGGGATATCAACAGTGGTAATAGCTGATAGCGAGAGAAATATTTGTCTCCAAAAGGAAAGCAGGGAAGGACAGGACCAAAACATATGAAATAAAGTAGCTGTACCAGAATGACACCTGTCGCATTCAGGGTCTATAGACGGATTGATGCGAGCTAGCCTGCTTTTGGACCAATGAGCTCTATGCACTACCTTGCATTGTATAAGCCTGTGACGTGCACAGATTGAGGAGGAGTTAACCCTGTTCAAGACCGCCTTCCATGTCTCCTCTGTAATCTCAATTCCCATGTCTTGAGACCAGGTGGTCCGTAAGTTATCAGAAGAAAATTGAAGATTAACAATTATATTAAATAATTTAGAAATTGAACCTTTAGCACAGGGATCTATGCCCAGTATTGTGTCTAGATCTGAAGTTGGCGGTGCATTTGGAAAGTTAACAAATTTTTTGCGCACAAAATCTCGTGTTTGTAAGTATCTGAAAAAATTGGATTTAGGGACATTAAATTGAGAGGCCAACTGACCAAAAGAGGCAAAAACACCGTCAATGTAAAGATCACCAAAAGAAGCCAATCCAAGATCTCTCCATGAAGCATAAGCACTGTCCAAGATAGAAGGGTAAAACAGAGGATTGGAGTGTATTGGGGATAATAAAGAGATATTATGAAAACCAAAATGGCGCAAAAATTGGGTCCAAATTTTGAGACTGTTTTTTACAATTATATTATTTGAATATTTAATTGGGGTCATTGTATATGGGAGGCATAAAAGAGCAGCCAAAGAGGACGACTTATTGCACGAGACAGACTCAATGTGCAGCCAAGAGGGGGGATTCGCTAATTTGCATGAATGTAGCCAATATAGAGTAGAGCGTATATTTGCTGCCCAGTAATATATTTGGAAATTTGGAAGAGCTAGACCACCCAATTGTTTTGTTCTTTGAAGAATACTTTTACGAATCTTTGGGGTTTTTCTGTTCCAGAGAAAACTAGAAATAGAGCAATCAAGTGAAACAAAAAAAGATTTTGGAATAAAAATAGGAATACATTGAAATAAGTAAAGAAATCTAGGAAGTACATTCATCTTAATACAGTTAACCCTACCGATCAAAGATAAGGGGAGGAGAGACCATCGATTAAAATCCTGTGTAAGATTATTCACTAATGGGACAAAGTTGAGGTCAAATAAGTCCGAAAAGCTTTTTGTGACATTTATGCCCAAATATTTGAAACTTTGTAAGGAGGATTTGAAAGGTAGAGAACCTAATGGGTAATCCAAGGCTGCTGTATTAATAGGCATTAATTCACTTTTACTCAAATTTAATTTATATCCTGAGATCAGGCCGAAGTCTGCTAGCAATTTCAACACCAAAGGAATAGAGGTACAAGGGTCAGACACGTATAACAAGAGATCATCGGCGTATAAAGACAGTTTGTGCTCCAACTCCCCCCTTTTTATGCCAGCCATTGCACTGGCTCTTAGAGCAATTGCCAACGGCTCAATGGCTATTGCAAATAGTAAAGGGGAGAGTGGGCAGCCTTGTCTAGTACCGCGACCAAGTGAGAAATATTTAGAATAATTGTTATTTGTTCGTACACAGGCCATTGGAGATGTGTATAAAAGTCTAATCCAAGTTATAATTTGATCAGGAAACCCAAATTTCTTCAGTGTGTAAAGCAGATACCTCCACTCGACTCTATCAAATGCCTTTTCAGCATCCATAGAAATAACTAATTCTGGAGATGCATTTGAAGAAGAAGAGTAGAGAATATTTAAAAGGCGTCTAATATTGTGAAAAGAGTGTCTATTTTTAATAAAACCTGTTTGGTCTGGTGAGATTATAGCTGGGAGAACAGTCTCTAAACGTCTTGCTAAAACTTTAGCTAATAATTTGACATCAGAACAAAGTAAAGAGATGGGACGATAGCTACTGCACTGGGAGGGATCTTTATCTTTTTTAAGAATAAGGGAAATAATAGCCTGTCGGAGAGAAGGAGGAAGGATACCTGAACTGTAAGACTCATTAAACATGTTAAGTAAAAGAGGAGACAATTTGTCAGAAAATGTCCTAAAGAATTCTGCAGGAAAGCCATCAGGCCCTGGGCACTTGCCACTCTGCATGAGATTTAGAGCAGTCTTAATTTCTTCCAATGCAAGTGGAGCTGCCAAATTAGAGGAGATATCAGAATCAATACAGGGTAAATTTAGAAATTTGAAAAAAGTGTCAAATTGAGCGTCTTCGACTATATTTTCCGAAGTATATAAAGAGGCATAAAAATCTTTAAACATGTCATTAATAGTTAGTGGGTTGGCTGAAAAACCAGTGGGGGTGGAGATTTGAGTAATATGATGTGAAGCTGCAGACTGACGTAACTGATGAGCAAGCAATTTACTTGATTTATCACCGAATTCATAATAATTGGAATGAGTTTTATGTAAAGCATCAATTGCCTCATCTGTGGTAAGCAAATCAAATTCTGTCTTTGTTGTGAGAAACCGAGCGAAAAGGTCAGGGTCTGTTGAGTTAGCACATTTAGCCTGGAGGTCTGACAACAAATTAAGAAGCTTGACCCTACTTTCGTTCATTATTTTTTTCTTGTATGCTGCATATGAGATAATTTCTCCCCTTAAGTAAGCCTTGCATGCCTCCCAAATAGTCTTAGGTGAAACTTCTGGAGAGAGATTTGTAGAGATAAATAGATCAATACGATTATTAATAACTGCTATAAACTCAGGATCTTTAAGTAGTAAGGAGTTAAAACGCCAGGGTGGCCTAGACATTGAAAAGCCAGGAAGAGCCAGATCAAATGTAACAGCGGCATGATCTGAAATTACTATAGCATTATAAACACATGAACTAATCAATGGAAGCAAATTATTATCAACCAAAAAGTAATCTATACGGGAAAAAGAGTGATGCACAGGAGAAAAAAATGAGAATTTTTTTGTATTCGGATTTAAAAAGCGCCAAACATCAGAAACAGCATATTGCTCCATAAAAAGCTGAATGATCCTACTAGATTTAGACTGTGCACAGAGTCTGGAAGATGAGCGGTCTAGAAGAGGGTCTAAACAACAGTTAAAATCCCCACCTAGAATTAGTTGGTTTGAGTGTAAATCAGGGAGGGAAAACAAAATTTTTTTGAAAAATGCCTCATCGTCCCAATTAGGTCCATATACGTTAGCCAAAACCAAGCGAACTCCGTTTATTTGTCCTCTGAGAATAACAAAACGCCCATTAGGATCCGAAATAACCTCAGAGACTGAAAAGGGAATCGATTTGTGGATGAGAATAGCTACACCTCGGGACTTACTCTGAAAACTAGAATGGTAAAGCTGACCTACCCATCCCTTTCTTATCTTTAGATGATCGGCAGGCATAAGGTGTGTTTCTTGGATAAAGGCAATGCTAGTATTTAAATGTTTTAAGTAGCTAAGAACTTTATTTCGCTTCACCGGGGAGTTAAGCCCCTTAACATTCCAACTAGTGAATTTTAGTACACCACGCGTTGCTACCTTGTTACTCATGAGAGACATTAATAACAAATACTATAAGCGTGATCGAGTCTATGAGAACCCACCCCCAAGTATGCACAGCCAACATAGCAGGTGGCTAGAAGCATTATGAGGATACAAAATGCAGTAAAAGTGATTGCACACAAAAATACAAAAAGAAAAAAAAAAGCACAACAAAAACAAAACAACAGTAACAAAGGGAAAAAAAGAAAGAAAGGGAAAAAAAGATAAACCCACTCTTAAACCCACCCTTTCCCCAGCTGACAACAAGAACTGCAGCTGAACCCACTTTACCATAACAGGCAAGTTTCCTAACTCCTAGTCCTCCCAAACATAATAGTTACATCAGTAATATTAAATTTCGATTTTCATTCAATGCTTACTGGCAAACTTAGACTGCAAAACAAATTGGTGGAAGAGAAAAAAGAAAGGCGAAGCAATCGCACACAAAATACAAAAGGGCAGTAACACTATGCCTCACAAAATAAGCACAAATCTAAGTAGATTGGATTTTAACATAACATAAAATAGTCTGCAGTAAGTTTTTAACTAAGAAACATCAACATAGCTTTATCAAATTTAACAATGTCCAATATAAAAACCGCTGGGCCAACCTCCCAGGCTGTTCTTTAAGTAATAAAAAAAAGGTCAAAAAGTAAATTCTGCTTGCAGTATAAAAAAGCCTGACTGAGCTCATTGTGAATCTAAACCAAAATCCAAGTACTAGTCATCCCTTATTTAGATCGATATAAAAAAAACAAAGCAGCATAATATGCAATGTAAAAAAAAGGGGAAAATAAACTGCAAGCCTACAATTCAGCCTACTATAAATAAAAGGAGCTTTTAAGTTCAAGCACGGAAAAGTCTTTATACTGAGCAGGTTTATATCTCAAATCCACAGGTAACGTACATCCTATAGCATCCTTGGAGAGGGAGGCGGCCAGAAAGACATTAATGACTGTACATAGTAGAGTCTAATTCAACTCGTTTGCTACTAGCTCGAACTCTGGATGAAACTGTTGGCTTCCGAAACCGAAGCAAGCCATTTCTTCTCACCGTTTGCAAGTGTTATTCGAAGTCTAGCAGGGTAGAGAAGCGCAGGCTTGAGTCCTCGTTTGTAGAGTGATGACATCACGTCTTTGTACTCGGCGCGAAGTTTCACAACATCAGGGCAATAATCCTCAAAGATACGAATCTTGTGGCCATCATACAGCAGCTCACCCTTTTTGCGAGATTCACGGACGACCAAATCCTTCGTTTGAAAGCGATGAAATCGCAGGATGACAGGTCGCGGTCTCTGGCCTGGTGCAGGTTTAGGCGCGAGGCTGCGGTGAGCTCTGTCCAGCTCGGGCGGCGAGGTTAACACCTGGGAGCCAAGGACATCGACCAGAAGCTGAGAGAAAAAAGCCGTCGGTCGCGGCCCCTCGACTGATTCGGGTAAGCCGACTATTCGAATGTTTTGGCGCCGGCTGCGACTTTCAAGATCGGAAACTTTAGCTTTTAGCCACTCGTTGTCCTTCTGGAGCCGCAAACACGTAGCGTTGAGTTGATCGAGTTGCTGACTAAACTCTGTAGCACCGGACTCGAGGTTTCCGATGCGAAGGTCATGATCAGCCACCGTGGATTGAATATTGTCAAGCTTGGTTGCCAAACTTTCAAAAGATGTTTTAAAATCCTCTGCGATCGAGGCTCTAAGGTCATCATGTAGCGCGCGAATCTCGGCCAACGTGACGTTAGCATTCGGCGAAGGAGAACCTTCTTTATCGATCTGTCTGCCCCTTCCTTTTGACATTTCAAAGATAAAATATGTCGCAGAACAGAAAATAAACGAATACTGCCAGAAACGAACAAAATCACTGATGTTAATAGACAAAACTGAAAAGTTTTTTGGGAGCTGACCACGCGCACGTCTACTCCTCAGGCGCCATAACCGGAACTCCCGATCTAGAGCTTCTTAAGAAAATTCTCAAAGCATCATCATAAGCAACTTGGAGCTTTTAAAAATGAGTAAATGATGGCAGAAGTGTCCTATTTGGATTTAATATCCCTTTAGTAATACGCTACTCTTTACATGGTAGTACACTGGAGTATTACTAATAACTTCAGATAAGATTTTCTATTATTTTAACTAAGTCAGTGTGTATAAAAATAATAAAGTGTAGTTTTATTTGTTTGTTTTGGAGCTGTGGAAGTGTTCTCGATGTCTTACTCTGAGATAGTGGTGATGGAGACAGAACCAGCCTTCTCATGGAGTTGGACGGGGAACCAGACGGGGAGAAAGATCTTGGTGAGGGACTGGGAGATCTCGTCTGCGATCGCAGTGACCATTTGTCTGTACCAACTGAACACACACACACACACATTTAAGTTAGCCTAGATTCTGAGGCGAGAACAGAGTGCACTATTGATCTGGATAAAAGCATACTATCATACACATAGATGTATGTTGTAAATATGTGCAGACCGAGTCATTTTCTCAGACTGCACAGTGTTGAGCAACTCCTACAAGCTGCAAATTGCTGAAACGCACAGATTGAGACTTGTTTCATAGTTTTGCAACAAGAATCACTCGACGCAAAAGTGTTCTTGCATGTTGTTTAGTATGAGAACAGAAACTGATATAAAGAGCTAAATCTGGTATAAAGTGTCTTGGAGCGATTATGCTTAAATTACTGCATAAAAAACCTACTGGGTTACAAAATAAGACCTTTGAATTGGGAGCAGTGGTGGAAAGAGTTCTGAAAAAGCATACTCAGGAGTCAGATCTGAGTTTTAACAGTCATGTCAAAGCAGTTAGTAAATCAGCATACTATCATCTCAAAAACATAGCAAGAATCAGATGCTTTTTTCCAGGGAAGACTTAGAGAAACTTGTTCATGCTTTTATCAGCAGCAGGGTGGATTACTGTAATGGACTCCTCACTGGCCTGCCTAAAAAGACAGTCAGACAGTTACAGCTCATCCAGAACGCTGCGGCCAGATTTCTGACCAGAAGCAGGAAATCAGAGCACATCACACCGGTCCTCAGGTCTTTACACTGGCTGCCAGTTACATTCGGAATAGAGTTTAAAGTATTATTACTGGTCTATAAATCACTAAATGGCCTAGGACCTCAATACATTACAGATATGCTCACTGAATACAAACCCAACAGATCACTCAGATCTTTAGGATCATATAAACTAGAAATTCCAGTTGAAGTTCAGTCAAAGCAGGGTGAATCTGCCTTCAGCCACTATGCCCCTCGCTGCTGGAATCAGCTTCCAGAAATGATCAGATGTGCTCCAACATTAGGCACATTCAAATCAAGACTGAAAACACATCTGTTTAGCTGTGCCTTTACTTAATGTGCACTGTGCTACGTCCGACAGATTGCACAATTATGTTTTTCGTTTTCTTTTTCATTCTTTTATAACCTATTTTAACACATTTTAAATTGTTTTTATCTGTTTTTAATCATTTGTCTGCATTTTATGTCCTAAACTTGTCTTTTTTATTCCTGTTTATGTAAAGCACTTTTAATTGCCACTGTGTATGAAATGTGCTATTTAAATAAACTTGCCTTGCCTTGCCTTACTTAAGTAAAAGTACCAGAACTTTCCTAAAAATGTAAAAAATGCTACAATTAAACAATTAAAAATGCAGCGTTGAGAAGCCGTTAATGAATAAAAGCGGGGTTGATAGTGAAATCGGCTAATCAATGCATCCCTATTAATGATATCAGTGCATTGTTTAAAAGGCCTTTTCCACAAATATATCCAAATGTTTTCGGCTCGCGCCATTCACTTAATATCAGATGAATCACTCTCTGCGCAGCCTCTGCAGCTTGTGCTGCATTAAACAGACGCAAATTGCCTCGGAGGCCGGGTTCGACCCACGGGCCGCCAATTGAATTCCCCTGGTCTATACACTATACCTACACACGTCTGTCCTAACTGCTTGAAAAGAAGATTTTTCACCATAGGTGCCCTTAAACCTTCCTCAAAACACTTGGTATAATGTAAGTGCACAAGTCAGCAAAATGTATACCACTGTTCCAGTGGTTTTGTATATTGTAATGAAAACATTGCACATAATTATTCCTATATATATCAACAAATGTCAACAGGTGTAGTTTGTTGTACCTTGTTTAGGGGGCAGTGATGGAGCTCGAGACAGAAATCCAGTGGGAGCACAGTGAAGGGTTCGCTCTCCATTCTCATCATTTGATGACACAAATGCTATAAAATAAAACAGTTCAGTTAATAAATTCAGTTTTAAACAGGATATATTTAAAGAGAACCTAATATGCCCATTTTTACAAGATGTGTATGTGAAGTTTCAGCTCAAAATACCTCACAAATAGGTTTTAATAACTCTTTGAAACTGACCCTTTAGGGCTTTAATTCAAATCGGGCCATTTTGGTGACTGTCACTTTAAATTCAAATGAGATTGTGCAGCTTTTCTGAAGAGGGTGGATCTACAAACGCCTGTGTGTCAGCATATCAGCAGATTCGAAATAGGACTAATGTTATCTCTGTGAGAAACTGAAAAATGTCAAAAGAAGTGGCTCAGAAGAAGGTTGTCTATGGAGAATAAAGTGTTCACTTTACATTTATAATGCCTCTTAGACGCTGACATTATCTTCAGCAGGTACAGTGTGAAACTTGTAATGGTGGACGGCTGCTTCTCACTCAGGGCTGTCTATGCTAATGAGGGAGAGATGATCACTGATGGGCGGGGCTTTCCCCTTGTGATAACGTGAACAAAGGGGGAATGTCAATCAAAGTGTTTCTGCAGACTGTTTTTATCAAGTGTGACTATAAAAAAATAAAAATAAAATGAATACATTTGTACCATTTGAAGTTGGTTTATTCACACACCATAGCCACACAACTGTTTAAACCACATATAAAAGTGATTTTTCCATAATAGGTCCCCTTTAAAAAAACAATATTTAGTTGTTGTGCTCCTAAAAATGCAAGTCAAAAGCTACAAACATGTTGAGAGTCCAAAAAAACTGTATATGGGCAAAAACAAAATTGACTCCTGTGGCTCTTAACAATACACTGAGGTCTTATGAAGCAAAATCATCAGTCTGTGCAAGAAACTGAAGATTATTTACAATATTATCAACATTTACCTGTTTCCTAAAGCTGTGGATTTAGGCTAATAATGTTGTAAATAATGTTCAATTTCTCACAAATCAGTTTGCTTCTGTGTACCATCAAAAGTTACCTGTGTAAGTGTAAGGGGGTAATAATATTGTCCCCAGCGATTTTAAATTGTGTATAAAAATACTTTTTTATTCCACCCAAACTAAATATTTTTTTTCCCCCACAAAATAAATATAAAATAGGAAATACTGTGGAAAAATGTCCTTGCTCTGATAAACATAAATATTTGGAAAAGAATTTAAATTTCACAGGAGGGCTTAATATTTTGTCTTCAATTGTATAGCCATTATCCGCTGTGAAAACATATGCTGGAATAGTTTGTGGTTTAGTCCACTGTGGTCGATCCCTGATAAATAAAGGGATTAAGCCAAAGGAAAATGAATGAATGAATGAATAAATAAAAGTATAGCCAAATTTAAAGATGTAAAAAATAAATAAAGGCTCGAAAGAGGGGAAAAAGTAACTTTCTAATTAGCAACATCTCATTCCCCCAGTATTTATGTAATTTATTAAATTGTTTATCTGCTTGCACTATTAATTACTTATATATTTATTTATGCAGCAATTTATGGATATATATATATATATATATATATATATATATATATATATATATATATATATATATATATATATATATATATATATATATTCATTTATTTATTGACACTGTGATTTGTGGATTTATTTACTCATTTATTTATTTACTGTTTTAATGATGCAGGAATCTGTAGATTTATTTACTTATTTTTGTATTTATTTGCGCATTTATTTATTTATTTTACTGTTTCTGCAGGTTCTGTCCATAAGCTTTGGTAACAATTTGCAAAGACATTTAAATTTCACAGGAGGGCTCTACAATTTGTCTTAATTTGCATCTCCATTTAATTAACTGAACATACAAATTGCATTTAAAACAGCTTTTGTGATTATATATATTTCTTGAGCTGATCATATTTAATTTTATGTAATAAAAAAGTCATTTTAAGTGTATTCTATAGTCTTTGCATTTATCTTCAGTCATTTCACTTTTAAAAGTAAACACTGAGGCAGAGAACACTTTTAGAACATTTAGAATCTGATGATGCGTACAGAATCTCTACATCACACCAGAATACCTGCAGCAGACACATTTAACATTGTTGGTTTACAGTAGCAAGAACGATCGCTGATTCTGTCCGAGTGAACAAACTGTGTCTATATGGCGAACAACGAACTGAATATGGAGATCACGAGTACAACTGTGATGGAGAAGCCAAAGAAAAACTGGCGCTTAAAACTGCCCTCTTTCCTGAAACCTGCCAGGAAAAACAAGATCTTCCGAAGGCAGAAAGAGACGCCGCAGTTCAAGCAAACGCCTGACATTGGCAATGATTGTAAGTCAAATTTATTTTGTGAAATGAGTAGAAGTTTCCTTAATCAATATGTAGAAATTACTAAGAGATTACTCCTGATATTTGTCCCAAAACATTTGTAATTATTTTAGATAAATAACCTTAAACATTTACACATTGCTTAAATCACACAGGATGTACAGCAATACACAAATATCTTTACAAATGATGAGTAAAAGGATTAAAATGTTACAAAAATTATTATTTTCCACATAAGTATAAAAAACACTGCCTACATGCTTTCTTCATCTCTGTGTTTTTTCAGTTTATTCATGATAATTTGCAGTTGTATAATGTTATTATTAGCAGTACTATTTATTACATGCATGTTTATATTTGTTTAAAAAAAAAAACAAGTTTAGATTTGTCCACTTGTTGGGTTTTGGAGACTCTTAAAGGGAATGTGAGATGAGACTCTGAATGGTTCACAACCGTATTTTTCCATCCTGAAAATAGCAAAATTGAATGTGGACAAGCCCTTTGTGTTGAGATTGTTAAAATAGAGCCCTTCGTCTCCAATTTCTTAAAATAACACTTATCATCACTCAAATCCAGTAAAAAAATGACCGTTTGTGTAACCACAGTTTTATTACAAATACCATGGTTGAACTGTGGTAAATGTAGCAAAACTAAGGTGAATTTGTTGTGATAAATGCTTAGCCACAATAGCCATGTGTTTTTTTTCTTTCTTTTAGTTTAATCTGTTGTAAAACTATGGTAAATGTTCATAAGGTATGATCTAAAAAGTGTTTAAACTACACGCATTATCTCTTAATAGATGAGGTGGAGGAGGACGAGGGAACAACAAAGAGGAAAAAGAGTAAAGTGGGCAATTTCCTCAAAGCTGCCAGAAAACTCTTCAGGATGTCCTGCTTTGGCCAGACTGAGGAGCAGCTCTCTGACCCTGCAGACTCTGATGGTAAATAATTATATTTATTGCTAATTTTTTTTTACCTATGATGTGATGAATAATTAGTGTTTTTAATTACACTTCACCCAAGTTTAACATCGCCTTGAGAATGACTGTGTAAACTGTGTAACTGCAATCATTTCTCTATTGACAGATGACATTCTCTGCCCATCCGAGTCTGACCAGAGTCTGGAGGTTGCTCTTGTCATCACTCATAATCATGAAGAGAGTTGTGTGAATGACGACCTAAAGGTGAGTATATAAAGATGACCAACTGTTTAATGCATGTTCTCCTGATGCTTTCACTAATATATCAAGAGTCTGTTTCAGGATCAGTGAGAGGAATGATGTCTGCTTACATGTGAACTGACTTGAGTTTGGTTTTGTTCTGCAGGTGGATGAGAAAGATGACATGAAGACACACAACACAGAGCATGTCAACAAAGAGGAGGAGGTGGAGGAGATGAGGATGAACGATGAGAAGGACAAGGAGGAAAAGATTAAGAAGAGGAGGAGGAGAAAGAGAAATAGCAAGATGAAGGAGGAGGAGGAAAAGAAAGAGGAGGAGGTGGTGAAAGAAGAGATGAAGATAAAAGAGGAGAGTTTGAAAGAAAATGAAGAGGAGGAGGATAAGAATGAAAAAGAGATAAAAGTAAAGGAGGAGAAGATGAAAGATGATGAGGAGGAGAACAATGAGGAAGAGATGAAGATAAAAGAAAATGAGGACGAGGAGAAGGAAAACATGAAAAAGAGAATGAGGAGGAGGAGAAACAGAAATACCAGGATAAAAGAGGAGAAGAAGGAGGAGAAGTTGATAGAGAAGGAGATGGAGGTAAAGGAGGAGAGGATGGAAGAAAATGAAGAGAAAGAGATGGATAAGAATGAAGAGGAGATGAAGGAGGAAGAAACAGAGGAGGAGGAGGAAGAAAAGCCAAAGGAGGAGAAGAGAAAAAGAAGCAAGAAAAGAGACAGCAGGAAAAGCAGAAGGATGATGAGGAGAAGAAGCAAAAGGAGAAGACTGGGGAGAGTGTGAATGAGAAAGAGATGCAAATAAAAATGTTGAAAAAAAAGTTTCTGGCCTAAAATATTATTGTGTTGAAAAACAGTGCCGAGCAGGGGTGATTCTAGGATTTTCATTATAGGGGGGCTCAGCTCCTTATAAGGGAAAAAAAATAATAACTTAAAAAAAAAAAAATTATATATATATATATATATATATATATATATATATATATATATATATATATATATATATATATATATATATATATATATATATATAAGCCTAATATGACATTTATAAGTAGTAATTTAATAGTATGTTTAATATGGGTTGTATACTAATGTTCCACTGTATTACATGGACAGGCACAGCCATTTCAGTTCTGAACAAATAGGCTCAACCCACCTGTTTACTGTAGTAAAAACTACTTTCTATATTCAAGTGCATTTTTTGTTTCTATGTATTAAATAAATAAACTGCCACTCTTCTAATTAAATGGCATGTAATTATTCACGATTTGAATGACAATAATATACATGAAGTATATTTTAATAGTAGACAACACTGGATGTTTCTATCTCTGTCAGTGACAGTTAAAACGAGTACATTCTTTAAGTGGTTCTGTTACTGTTCTTAATCTGTATGGTGTAGTTAATGAAACATGAACTGTAAAGTGTTTAATATTGGTAGTTCATTTTGAAATAAAAATACAAAATGTTCATTAAGAGTTTTTGCTGGTGGAAACAGCTGTGCCGATGAGGTGAACAGCCCCCCTAAAATAGGCCTAGCAACGCCCATGGTGCCAAGCCAAAAATGTGCATTCACATCACTATCATTTGACATTTTGAATGTGTAAAAAAAAAAGTTACGCAAAAGGTTTAAGCACAACACAAAGCTTTACATAAAAAAATGTTGCACAACACTAAGTCATAGGTGTTGAAAGGTAAATGCACAAATAAATTGTGTTGCAAGAATCTTCATTATTATTATTCATTCATTCACTTTCCCTCGGCTTAGTCTCTGATTTATTAGGGGTCTCCACAGCGGAATGAACCGCAAACTATTCCAGCACGTTTTAAGCAGCGGATGCCTTTCCAGCCACAACCAAGTACTAGGAAGCACCCAAACACTCTCTCATTCACACACACTCATACACTACAGCCAATTTAGTTCATCCAATTCACTACTGCATGTCTTTGGGACTTGAACCAGCGACCATCGTACAGTGAAATGACAGCGCTAACCACCAAACCTAACTCATTCATTCGTTTCGGCTTGTTCCCTTTATTAATCAGGGGTCGCAATAGTGGAATGAACCGCAAACTTATCCAGCATATGTTTTACGCAGCAGATGCCCTTCTAGCCGCAACCCATCTCTGGGAAACATCCACACATTCACACACACACTTATGGAACACACACACACTTACGGAAAATTTAGCCTAATCAATTCACCTGTACTGCATGTCTTTGGAGTGTGGGGGAAACCGGATCACCCGGAGGAAATCCACGCCGACACGGGAAGAACATGCAAACTTCACATAGAAATGCCAACTGGCCCAGCAAGGACTTGAACAGGTGACCTTCTTGCTGTTAGGTGCCAGTGCTAACCACTGAGCCACCATGCCGCATTAATTATTAATATTACTCATTGTAAGAGCGGTATTTCATAGTTTAATGTTCAAGGTGATTTTCATATTTTGTTTGTGTCATATGTTTTCTCGATGATTTGCATGTCATATACTTTGAGTTACTTTTCTACTGCGCATGTGTAGTATGCTTTCTCTTTGCACAACACTATTTTTTCCCTTGCACAATACCTTTTTGGCCCAAACAAAGTTAGTGTTGGACAGTTTTTGAACATGTCATTGCAGAGTATATTTCAAACTGTATAGTGAGCTATTCCACTAACAGTCTCTGCTAAAGCATCAATCAACCATGCCAAAATTAACTATATTATTCATTTGAGTATGAAAAATGTCCTTTAATGTGGACAAACTGAGTGTGCGTGTATGTGTGTGACGTACTGATGTTCTCTTCATAAGGCTCTTCCAATATAAAGGGCTGCAGAGTCCCGGCTGTTTTCTCCACCAGAGCGTTGATGACATCATGCAGTGTGGGACAGGGGATCTGGATGGACACATCAAAAACAAGAGGAGTGAGGCCTTTTACACAAGCTGGGTTTTTCATCAGCCTGTGTAAAGATGCATTTTAAAATATCTTATGGAGAAATGAGTGACAAAAATACAGAAATTTAAAAAAAAAATCCTTTAGTTTGCAAAAAAAAAAAAAGTTTTTATCTTAGCTTGAGGTGTTTTTGGACTTGTTTGAAAGATGAATTAAAAATAATGGGAGAAGCTAACCAAAAAAATGACAAAATTTGCGTTTAGAAGATATAAAACCCATATAAACATGTAAATGAATCAACGGTTTTATTCACATCACCTCATACTAGGGCTGTGACGGTCACAGATATAGTTACCGTTGTGATGAAGCAAGAAATAAAGTGGTATGTTGGTCCACGGAAAATAAGGATTTTATTATTGCTCTATTGTAACTGTTGCATCACAAATCTCTGATATATATTGGCTACACTTTGTATAAACTTATTTATACAAAATTATTATATGCTATAGTAGCCTATAGCCTACTTTAACCCTTTGACTGGCCCTCTACCAAACGCTTGACCATGTTTTTACTGTTTAAATAATGGTTTACTCAGACAGCATTGTGGGTTTAGATATATATATATATATATATATATATATATATATATATATATATATATATATATATATATATATATATATATATATATATATATATATATATATATATATGTATATATATATGTATATATATGTATATATATATATATATATATATATATGTATATATATATATATGTATATATATATATATATATATATATATATATATATATATATATATATATATATATATATATATATATATATATATATATATATATATAATAAATAAAAAAATAAAAAAACATCCTGTTGCACTACTACACTTTAGGTTTTATAGTAAAAGTGACAAACAAACAAACAAAAAAACAAGAAAAAAACGTTAAATGAGAATCTGAAATATTTTATGGCATACTTAAAAAAATAAAGATGATTTAGTGTTCAAAAATGTTTTATTTTGATTATGTTTTTTAAAATAAATTGGTCTTACACTTCATCTTCAAGATTTTTCATATTATATGTAACAATTCCGGTACTTTTACCATAAACTGACATATCAACCATTTGATAGAGGCTGATATTTTAGAAATTATGGGATGTGTTGAAAAAAATGCATCGAGTGTGTTAACAAGCGACATTAGGAGTTAAGAAATAAAATCCAAACTTCTTGGTGGGGTAGTTAAAAGGCTATGTAAGTCAAAATATATGCCATCTCTTATATTTGAGATTGCCCCCGCATGCGTGTGTTTATAGCTTCTGTAAAAAAAAAAAGAAAAAAGACCAACATTTGACCAGACTTTAGCAAAGCAATTCACAACACTCCATCACCTGAACTCATTGCGAGTGAGACCGAGAAAATAACAAGTACAGCGCTAAGGTAAAATCAGATTCTCAAGTCACAATCTTTAAAAAAATGACTTGTATTAAAATGTTGACAGAGGTTTGTGATATCAGAATTACAGCGGAGCATTAAAAATGCCTATTTTTGTGGAGCAATTGATTTGAGTTCGTAAACCTGCTATATTCATTTGACGAAAAAAAACTTGAAAAAGAAGCCTATGATGTTTATTAAAAAAGATTCAGTCAGTGTTTTCGTTTTGTAATCTAAATTTGAATTTAAGTGCAAAATATTTAAATTGGTGGTCCAGAGTGTATAATTTAAGGCTTGGTTTTGTCTATAAGATGCAAAACAGTGTGTGCTCATGCTTTACTTGTAAATAAATCACGTTATTTTTTCATATATCTTACTTTGATTATATACAGCTATTCAGCTAACAAACAACAAATTTCCTAGACCCTCTGAAGAGGCTCTGATTGGTCAACTAACATAATGTGCTGTGATTGGCGGATCAGCTGCACATCACCAGGAAGCATCTTTGTTAATACATTACCTCTGGCCACGCCCCTTCGCTACACGTCAGCTAAAGTTTAAAATATGATGTTGTAGTGGAACATCCCTTTAAGACAGGCCTTTTATTATATTCATTTAATTTGTTTAATCCTAATAGTTACACAAGCAAAAATTAATAAGCTAAAAAGGGGTGGTGATGACGGTTATAACCACATCATTGCGAGTGACGTATCATTATGGCGTAAATGCGGTGATTTGGTTATCGTCACACCCCTTTCTCGTACTTCAGTTTCTCATCAAATCGCGACCAATCAAATGTCTGACATGCCCCGCCCCCTTCAAGACACTTCTGATTTAACGCGCTTGAGCTCAATCACTCTCACTGGCAGAGCAGTAATAAAACGAAACGTTATTGGCTGTTTTTTTTTTTTTTTAAAGGGGAGGAGCTACACTGTTGCATATCTTCATGTTTTGGTTGAGATTACATCAAACATCGAATAAAAATGCACATTTTAAAGTACTTCATAGGATCTTTAATGGAAACGCACTTAATTCACATTTGGGATTTTTAATTTTTTTTGTGAATTTTGAAAATATTCGCTTCACATTAGGATGGAAACTCAGCTATAGAATATCAAAGAAAGTCATTCTTTACATACTGGGTTTTCCACATCGATGATGTAACCGCCCTGCTGCTTCTGTGTCACTCTGTAATGCCTGAAAACTGACCTGAAAAAAAAAGACCAACAGAAAGTTAACCAACATATTGGCTTTATACCAATACATCAACAATATTAAAGCAACATTAATCCAGCAATAAATTCAATAAAGCCGATTATGACATGTTATGATGTCATAATGAAATTCAGTGAGTGTCATAATGACAATTTGAATTAATGACTCAATTCATGAATTCAAATTAGTGTAATCCAGTGGTAATGTAATAATGTGAAAGATTCAGTCATGATGTACACTTCTACATTTATAAAACATCCAATAACTGTCTTAAGGACCGTAATGGCAGTCAAATCCGGTGATATTGTCAGTGAATAAACCCAAAAACAACTGAATCATGGAATTTGAATACAAGTTATTGGAGGAATCCAATAATTATGTGATAATGGCCCTTTATGATAAAATTCTGTAAAATTAAGTGACTACCATAATGCATTAAACCAGGGAAAACTGGACATAACATTAATTTATAACGACATTTAGTAACCATATGATTGTAATGATATAAACCCAAAAATAAAATACAGTGAATTGATTTCTAACAAACACATTTTTACTAACTAATTTTAAATAATGACCTATATTATTAATGAAGTTATAAAAAAAAACTCAAAGTGTTCATATATAATAAAATCCAGTGACTATCAGAATATCCTTTTTGATGACATCATAAAATCAAGTGATGATGTGTTATGAATTCATAATAAATAGATTCAAGAATGTATTGCGTTAGGTTCAGTGGGCGAAACATGAAATTCTGCATTAGGTCAAATCAATATTCAATCATTCATTTTCTTGTCGGCTTAGTCCCTTTATTAATCCAGGGTTGCCACAGCGGAATGAACCGCCAACTTATCCAGCACATTTTTATGCAGCGGATACCCTTCCATCCACAAACCATCTCTGGGAAACATTCACACACACACACACACACACACACACACACACACACACACACACACACACACACACACACACACACACACACACACACTCATACACTACGGACAATTTAGCCAACCCAATTCACCTGTACCGCATGTCTTTGGACTGTGGGGGAAACCGGAGCACTCAGAGGATACCCACGCAAACGCAGGGAGAACATGCAAACTCCAAACAGAAACGCTAACTGACCCAGCCAAGGCTCGAACCTGTGACCCAGCGACCTTCTTGCTGTGAGGCGACAGCACTACCTACCACCCACTGCGTATATAATATATAATATAATATGTAACTCTATTATTTGTTCATTCAGTATTCACTGCTATCTGAGCAGGCTTTGCATACTTTATGCTCTGGTGGAAACAGTGGGATGTCCAATGTTCAATCAGTAACTTATGAGTGTCTGTTTGGTTTAGGACGGAACATAGTTTAAAAACAGAACTATACTGTATTTAATACATATAAAGGTCATGTGACATTAAAATGCATTTTTTTAGATGTTAGTGTCAGTATGTTAGTCTTAGGGATGTCTACACTCACTGGCCACTTTATTACGTACACCTGTCCAACTGCTCGTTAACGCAAATTTCTAATCAGCCAATCACATGGCAGCAACTCAATGCATTTAGGCATGTAGACATGATCAAGATGATCTGCTGCAGTAAAAACAGAGCATTAGAATGGGAAGAAAGGTTATTTAAGTGACTTTGAACATGGCATGGTTGTTGGTCTGAGTATTTCAGAAACTGCTGATCTACTGGGATTTTTGTGCACAACCGCCTCTTGGGTTTACAGAGAATGGTCAGAAAAAAAGAAAATATCCAGTTCATTACAACCGCTACAAACTCGTTACAACCGAGGTATGCAGAAGAGCATCTTTGAACACACAACACATCCAACCTTGCGGCAGATGGGCTACATCATCAGAACATCTTACCTGGTGTCACTCCTGTCAGTTTAGAACAGGAAACTGAGGCTACAATTCGCACAGGCTCACCAAAATTGACAATAGAAGATTTAAAAAAATGTTGCCTGGTCTGAGTTTCGATTTCTGCTGTGACATTCATAAAGCCGAAAAATTTTAGACTACTGTCGGACATGTCCCGTCCCCCTTCAAGAAGCTTTTCATTTGATGCGCTTGAGCTCAACCACTCTCGATGGCTGTGATAAAAACACTATTATCTAGCCATCCAACTATACTAGCTATATGTTGCGCTCTCCATGTTTCAACTGAGATTAGTGCTGGGACGTTCGGATAATTTTACTGACTCAGGCCTTTGAGTCTCATTCATTGAATCTTTTTCTGAGTCATTTCATTCAACTTTCCAAAACATTATTCAAATGTTACGAGCAGCTTCCAAACACATCTACAACTAGCCCAAACCTTAATAACACTACAAACATAACAAGAAAGCTTTAAGAAAGAGAATATAATCACTCATTGTTTATCTAGTTTTGTGTCTATGATTAGGTCAGCTCAGCTAACACGTTTTAAAATTTGGGTCGGTCGTTCACAGTCTGATTATTTCTCCCTTTGAGTCTTCATGTTTGAGTCATTCGTTCATCACTTGACAGCATGTAAAGAGATTACTCAAAACCAACCCGAAAAAACAAGAGATGGACTGCATATGATTGGCTTATGTCTTTCACGTGATGAACGAACGACTCAAACCCGATAGAGGACTGGAAAAAGGAATGAATCTTCTACTCCAACTGAATGAACAAATCACTTGCTGAGAGGACTCATTCAAGAACGACCCCTGAGATTACATCAAACATCTTAAAAAAAAATTCAAGGCACTTCATGGGACCTTTAATGGTATGCTCTGCAAAATAAATCATACTCCGAGAGACCGATAATCGAGTGGTTTTACCCATTCAGGTCTTGTCGTGTGGTGACGGCGAGTGAAGATCCGTCTCGACCTGGTCGGAGCAGCATGTTCCCACAGTCTGGATGTCTTTCTAACAGCACCTCGGCTTCAATACGAGACACAGGCCTGAAACACCTGACAAACAATATAGACAATCACATCAACGCATCAGTTTCTGGTTGAAAAACTAAGAATTATATCATTCACATTAATTAAATTAGCCCTGGACAAAACCATAGAACAAACATTTCCAAAAGCTGGTCTCACAAAATACTAAAATATTAGTATAAATATTGATGTTTTACAAGATAATCAAACAATACAGTTTCTGCAGAAGTAAACAGTTTTATATCTCTGACATTTTAACTTAATTGTAGTGCATTCATTAAAGTTAACTTGTACCTTTATCCTTTTGCTTATAAATAACTTCCAATAAAAGTTAGTAATACTTTTTCACCTTGGTTTGATTCATAGCTCATAAAACTTTAACAAATGCTTTTTAAAGATCCTGATGGGAACATATGGACTGAACAAATACTTCCTGATCTTGAAGTAAAACAGAAAAAAGTGATGCACTCTATTCCTGTCGACCATATCGAGTCTAGATTATTCTGTCAATAGACAAGAAGCTATAAATAATACTGTACTTTAACCACAACAATAACCCACACAGCTTTGAAAAAGACAGAAACCACTGTATATCATACACAATTACATCAGATATTCCAGTTTAGCTCCAACTTTTGAGTTCTAAGAAATTATGGATGAAACAAAATAGCAAATAGTCTCTCAGTGGACTATTAGTAATTTTAATTAATTACAAACATTAATTAATTAATTAAAAAACAATCCATCTAAATATTTTTTAAAATATATCTAAATAGAATTTTTTATTTTATTTTAAAGAGATGTTTATTTCACAACAGCTGTTAGACATTTTACAACATTTTTTTAAAATTAAATTCCCTAATCAGGAAAAGCAAACAAAAAACAATTACACAATTCCTGATGATAATAACAGCAATATATCCCTTTACACAAAAACTATTTACAGAAACAAGTGTGAGTGGACATAATATTTATAAATAGGCATGAAACTTTTATATGTTTTTATATGTTTTATAACAGAAATGCATTAGGTTAAATATGATTTATACTCTTATTTTTTTATCCTGTATTTGGACCAAAAACAAACAAATATTGTTGGAGCGGCCAGAGATTTCAAATCCCTTCTCTTGAAGCAAAAATGCCGCTACAAATATATATTTTTGATTATTCATGTAGTTTTCTTCATAATAAATATACTTGTAACAATTTTAAACTTGACATAAAAAAGAAACATTATGTTGAGAAAAAAAGTCTATACAACTAAAGTTTTTGTTTTTACATTTAAATAAGTTGTTAAGAAATAACTACATTTGTTTTTTTCCAATTCTATTGGTCTCACCGAGCCATTACAAAAAATCCTTAGTGTTTAGCCCCGAATAAGTCTAAAATCTCATTCATAACGATCTTAAAATGGACTTAAAAAGTCCTAAATTTAACATGATGAAACCTGCAGAAACCCTGATACTAAGGGCTAATAATTCTGACTTCAACTGTACTGTACGTAAATTAAAGTTGGGTTCCATTTTATGGTTGTGAGAAATCCTCTAAAACAAGATTCAGTAACAAACACAGTTCTCCAAATGGATGAGAAGTTGTAAATAAAACATTAACTAAACCACATACACTTCACCTCATAAAACACGACTACAAATAATCCAAACAAAGCCAGAAAGCGCTGTATAAACACTAAAACCTCATATATATTATTCCAGTTCCCAGAAACGACATATAAAACTACATGCACACGCAAGAGATTATGTTTACTATTTATTTTAGTGCCAAATAAAATGCATGGAATTTATATCAGGTAGGAAAAAACATATTTAAGTTCCTTTTGAAAGAGCATCAGCAATGGTAATGTTTTTGGACTAGATAAACACACAGAGACTCAAGAATGTGCTCTTCTCCATTAAACACACACTTGCTTGTATAAACAGATACTCACGCAGGTATTTCCCCTACCAGCGGCAGGGAGAGCGGGGACGACGGGGCTCTGGAAGACGCACGTGCCTTTCGACGCATTTTTTCTTTCTCCACCACTTCTCTCAGCATGTGCAGCTGCCCGGGCAGGAGGGTGAGTGTGGTGGGCACCGCCAGCTGGAACCCAGAGCAAAAGCATGTGTCACTCTGATTTGCATGCTTGAATATGTTGGCCATAGTGACGTATTTTAGGGACTCTGATCTCTTTATCTATGAAAACTGAATGACAATGAGCAGAATTACTGAAGAAGTGGTGTGGTTTTAGTGGATATGACGTCGTATGTATTTTTATTAGTAGCGCATCGTGTTTTATGATGGAGAGAAAGGCAAGTAAATTTTACTGCATGTCTAAAGTCCAACAAAAATATATATCATATATAAATAGATTTAATTAGAAATAAAAAGTTGATGTCAAATAAAAAGCAAACTAGTTTCATTTTATATGTGCATATTGAATAATATTCAACTATATTAAGTATAACAAAGTCTAGAATATGCTAAAACCTGTGTAAAATAAAACAAAAAAATTTTGATGTAGGTAATTATGGGTGCAAAATTAAAATTAATAAATGCATTTAACATAGACGTATCCCTAAAGGGATAGTTCACACAAAAAATAAAATATACTCCTTATTTACTCTCCCTCCAAAGCGTTTTGAGTTTCTTTTTTTCTGCTGAACACAAAAGATGCTAGAAACCGGTTACTACTGACTTCCATAGTATTTTTTTTTTCCTAATATGAGTCAATAGTTACCGGTTTTCAACATTCTTCAAAAGATCTTCTTTTGTGTTCAACAGAAGAAAGAAACTTAAATAAGTTTTATAGAGTGAGATTGGTCCAATTTAAGGTTCTCCGTTGCTTCCATCATACTAAAGCAAAGTTGCATAAATTTTTTCCCTCCATATCACCATTAAGTGACAGGTGCAAAGTGACAGTTTTTGTCCTTTGTTATATACATTTTGGTCAAAACTGTTACTTTTTAAATGCCTTAAATGGTACTTTAATTAACTGAATGCATCCTTTTGGAATAAAGGTATTACTTTAAAAGTTTGGTGACTGAATGATTTTCTAAAATAGGCTGAAAACATTACAAAATGAAACAGAAAACATTTAGACAGAGGTAATTTTAGGTGGAAAGTAAAAATTAATAAGGTTATTTAGGAAGGCTTATCTTAAAGGGATAAGGATTTTTTAAATATATTTTTATAAGAAACTCAAATCTTTTCCAGCATGTGGCAGGTGTCTGCAAAATGTACCTCATATTGGCCCACACGAAATCTGTATGAAAACGGTACAATTTGCAATATTTTCTGTTTTTTAGTGGGTGTGTTTTATATTATATTATATTATATTATATTATATTATATTATATTATATTATATTATATTATATTATATTATATTAAATTATATTATGCGTTGGCAAAAACAAACAAAACATCTGCTTGTGTCTTGTCAGTCTAGTCTTGTCTGTTTAAACTCCTGATATACAATTGTCTGAGCATACATACATGCACAAGAGTAAAAAAGCATAATAAAACCCCTTTAAATGCTAGTGTATGTCAGCATCTCCATCAAACTCCTTCTCAAGATACACAAAAGAAAATGGAAATGCAACTAAGTCGTTCCTAAACAGAAAGAAACAGCATTCTTGGAAACCGGTCATAAACCTCCTGTAGTTCAAAGGTCTCAGGTCTGATTACCAAACTCAAACAACAGTATTATTCATGACTACGTGCATAACAGTACACGGCTGACTGAGATTCATAGTTCTGGACTATTTATTGACATACATAGTTGACCTGAATCTAGTGTACAATAACTCTGGAAAAAGCACGAGCGGTAAGCCAAACTTGCACCGTTTTCATTGTAAGGGTTTAAACTCCTCTGTGAGACTAAAGAGGAATACACAGCATGTTTACTTCTGCTTAAAAACACACATTTAGATTTTTTTAACACTATTTGGCAACCCTTTCTTTCACATTTAAAAACAAATATTAATAAAATAATAAAGATTTGACAAAATGATGGGAAAGAGGGAAAAATAAACTATAACTGACCCATTTTTCTTGCCTTTGGCTTAGTTTAGAGTACAGAAAAAAATACATATTTACAGTATATGTACTTGTATATTTTTCTGTATTGCTGTATGGCCAATATGCATTTAATTTATGTAAATTTATTTATCCTATTATTATTAATATATATATTTTTTGTGTTTTGCCTTAAATATTGATTGTAATGCAAGAATGTTTGATTTAGAGAGGAAGAAAACGTGAACTGATTTTCTTTTCTGCTTATAGATTGGAACAGTTGATGTCTTGTGATTCTTTATATTTGATACTGTAAATCTCTGACTAACAGGCATCAATAAAACTAAGAGGTAAACTACGAACAGACATGTACTTACATCTACGACAGAGTACAGAAAACCTTTCCACAGCTCACGCGCCTCCAGACTCGGTGCCTATGAGAAAACAGAGAGAGATGTTTACATTGATTGTGTATTAACACTCTAAATAAAACAGTAAATTGACAGTGTCCCCATTTTGATTCATGTTTTTTTTCCCCACTTATTGATCCTTTTGAATTGCATTATGGGACCTTGATCTTTCCTCCAAAAGCTTTGGATGTTGAAATCTTTGTAAAATTGACTTTTATTGACACAAGTGATCTAGAGATGAATAACCAACTTACGTCATACATTACACGGGTTCCCGGTTGCAATAGCAAACATGTCGTGTTGTGCGGTAGGATGCCAAAATCGAAAGTTTAAAAACAGAAAACTGAACTTTTACCGTCAACTACACTGCTTTTAATGCCAACCGCAGACATCTTTGGCTAAAAGGAAGCCGAATGGAGTGACGACCTAATTAAAAGTGCTCGACTCTGCTGTACTCATTTTATTTCAGGTAAGTTCACGCTATGCTGAATCACACGTTAATTATTTTAGATTGCAGCAATGATTTTAGCAAAAACAGTTACATACTGTTAATTAGTTACATACTGTTAATTAAACTCCGGACACTGAATGCTAAGAATGTATTGTAAAAATGTACGTTCACATAATCTGCGGTACTGGTGCAGTTCACTGTCAGAGTGGAGTTTTCCTTGTTGCTGATTAATTACCCAGGCCATGTAGTCCCGTTTTTTTCCCTTATCTTTCGCTAGGCAGAACCACGGTTTTAGGCACTACAAAGTTTTGAATCTGGTAATCATGAGACATTATTTCTTTGACCCCACAGAACAAAATTGCAGGCATCCAAAGACTTGTAGGCCTTTAACTTCACTCTTGTAAAATTAGTTGGAGTTTCATGAGAGTTGTATATTTGGGGCAGGACGCTTGGCCATTTCGTCTTATCCAATATCCACTGGGAGGGTGCTATCGCAGATGGACCTGTCAGATGAACGCCGCTCACTTTATCACTGGGTGACAAGCTTTTATAATAAGCTGAAAGCATTATGTAAATAAAAAATATGTATATATATATATATTATATGTAATCAATATAACTTATCTCTAATATGACAACAAACTCTGTACCGCATCGGATGTCATTCCCTCACTGTAAAAAACAGCGCTCCTGGGTCTTTTCTGCAACCTCGCTGCTCGCGCACCCTGAATTTGTAAAAACATGGTAATTCGTCTATGGTCAGGGTTGGTGTTATGATTTACAGTACAAAACCTTGAAATAAGCTGCCAGTACATTTTCTGTTATTTTACAAACTTATTTCTCGATACATTATTTCTTAAAAAAAGGTCTCAAACAATCAAAATGTCAATAAAATTCAGTCTTTTAAAACTTTAGAGTTAAATTTTCAAAATTGAAAGTGGACGGAGCGGAAATAAAACTTCCATTCTGCAATTCACAACTGTAAATAAACAGAAAACGCCTGTGAAGCATTAAATATGGAAACTATTAATTAACAGAAACATTTTTTCATGCAACAGTTGTGTCTGGTTCTCAAATCTGATTGGCTGATAGCCGTGCAGAATTTTGTGATAACTGCTCTTGTACAGCCTCTTCACTCTTGTGTATTACTCCGCCCACATATAGTGACAGCAGATCAATAAACTCACTACAGTTTGACAAATATTGCAGCTGTTGGGGAACAATGTACTTTTGAGGCTTTCTGAGGTGAGAATGTAGTTGTTTAGGTTGCAAATATTCAGTTTACTTATAAGGATAATGGCTATTTTAAATATTTATAATTTCTGAGATTTCACAGACCAGGCATACTAAATGGCAAGAGCTTCTGGAAATGATCCTCCTAAAGGGTTAGTTTCCTCTAAAATGTCAGGTAAGATAATAAAGCTCTTCAGCCTCTCATACTGATCAGAGTTGTGCCACAAGATCGTGACCTAGACCTATAATCTTAAAATGTGAGCAAAATTACCTGTTTGGTCAACACTTTAGACATTACGCTAGAGAATCATTCAAAATGTTCAAACGGTTTCTGCTGTTCTGTCAGCTGCAGATGTGAATCAATGGCAGAAGAAAGTAGTTCCTTGTACAAAAGTATTTTTGAGTCTCTCCGTGTTTGATTTATTTTTTTGATATACACAATTATGCTATTGAACTGCTGTATAAACGTAATATCACACTCAAAACAGTGCGATATGGCTGTATATCATCACTGGTGGGACACTAAGGCACCCAGCAGTGCTAATATACAGCTATAATCACACTGGTACTCGTGATATAGCTCATTTGCAGTGTATACTTCCATGCAAACCTAAAAATATGCATTACATTACAGTCATACGGCATCCAACATACAATCTCCATATCTCTTATTATCCAATGCAAAGTTTGTCCACCCAGCTCCAAGTACATTGGAATCTAAGAATAAAGGTTTCATAGAACATTAAAGTACTCATTCCTCTGAGGTATGCAAGGGGTTTGTCAGAGGAAGTATCAAAATACAGTATCAGTCAATGTTGTTTTTATGCAGGAAATCTCTGTACGGTCCCTCTAGCAGACCTCTGATTCTGAATGCAGAGGAAAAAGCAAGAGTTTCCTGAACATAAACTGATCATGATAGTCCTACAATGTATGCTCAATGTGAAAGCATCCATATTAACGCTAAATTAATATGTATTTGACTCACTTTTCTGGTGAGAACTTTAGCTAGCATTATGCTATGCTAACTATCTAAAGCTGCTTTTCCACTATCGTGCCAAACCGTTCTAAGAACACTTCGGTACGGTTACGGTTGTTTCTCCACTGAGCCTGGAACGGCGCGGCACGATTACAAACCGTTCTCGGCCCGGAATTCTCGGCACGGTTAGACAACCGTGCTGAACTGTGCTGACAGATTCTGTGTGTTGACGTCGCGACTCGGTTGCTAAGCTACCACAGCTGGCTCAGCAGAAGCGCGCTAGTCATCAGACATCCTCAATAAACTACAGTACATTCAATATAAAATAATGATCCAGGTCTAAACGATACAGTTTGAAAAGGGTTTTAAAACCATAGAGTAGTCTCTGGCAGAGAAGTGAATAACTCCTCACATTCTTACGAAGATATTTTATTCATTAAAGTTATTATTTTATTGACTTGAATACAGACCTACTTCGCCTGCCTGAATGTGAGTTTATTGCACGCAGCGCTGTATTTCACAGCACAAAACTCGCTCTGATCCGGGAGAGCGACTTGCGCTGCTGACTTTTTTTTCCTGCTGCGCATCGAATAAAGCGAATAAAGTCACGCTTTGCATCGTCGATGTCCAAATTCCACAACAACATCACTATATCCATGGAACACGAACTTGCAGACTCTTTTAACAACGAGGAAATAATTGCACTTTTTAATTCAAAGCCAGGACAGCTTGTTAATACCGGCGAGACCACCTGAAGGACGGCGTGTTCGTGTTGTAATGTCGGCCGTCCAAAAGACTTTGCTTGAAAGCTTTACGGAGCGGCACTGTAACTGTCCAAGGTACTGTTTAATGATTTATATTATAGCATATGCACTAATAAATAAGTCAAAAGAATGAATGAATTAAATAAATATGGATTCTTGAATGTCAGTATTGCTTTTACTCAAAAAATATCAATACGTTTTTACAAATGTTTTATAAAAATAAAATGAGCAATTTTCTTCATTTCAGCTATAGGCAATTATATGATTCAGTTTTACATAAGTTATATGACATTTATGAGGCATGTAACATGTTTCTGTGTTTTTTTTTTTTTTGTGGTGATCTTTAATATAGCTACGCAAATATTTTCTAAAACGTCTAGCAATAATTCGCCTACAGCTTGTTAGTTAATTATGAACACAAAAATAATTATTATAATAAAAATAAAAGGATCAAAATAAAAAGATAATAGAGCAGCATTTTGCTAAATATAATAGTGCTTTATATGCTTTAAATCCTGCGATATATGTGTTGTTTCATATTCGTTTTTTATTTCACTTGCTGCATTCGTTATTTAATGTTTGAATAGTAAAACAAATAACAGCCATCGCTTAATTGGTTTCATTTTACCATCAAAATGTAGTATATTTTATATCATTATCAACTTTTGATATAAAAACGCAGTGTAATTTAATTAATTGTTAAAAATGAAATAATTTATGTGCTGTGTTTTTATTAGTGAAAGTGCCCGCTTACCTTTGACAAGGCCTGTCCAAAATTATATTTCTGCCACGATAATGCAAATGCACTATTATTGTTGTCTTATCATTGTTTATTTTTCTGTTATGTTCAGAGATTTTAAATATTATTTATTTCCCCTTCAATTATTTTCAATCATCACGTTACATTTTGGTAATTTTCCCTCCAAATAAAATTTAGCCAGAGCTGCGCAACATATAAATAAATAGGGGTGCACATTTAGCACCCCTATTTGATAGAGCGGCATAACAGTGTTTAGTCACATGGTTGCTTTTGCTTTTATGAAAAAAAAAGAAATAAATAGTTTCGGCTCTTATTTAACTTTAATTGAACAAAGGGAGCCGTTTACATTGCGTTACCAAGGCAACTACTGATGCGTTTTGTGTAATGTTTTAAAGAGCTTTGTCGCAGCACGACAGTGGAAAATGAAACCGTATCCGTGCTGTCTGGCCCGGTTTGGCACGGAATGGAACAGTTCTGTTTAAAGAACGATTCAGCACGATAGTGGAAAAGCGGCTTAAGGTGGTTCTTTGCTAGTCATGTATTGGTCGGGACCAACTTAAATCATCTCATGAAGAGCAATAACCATCTTAAACCTGCAGAAATGTGTCCAAACCTACCTAACCAGTATATGCTGTTTTTTTTTAACAGGGAAGTACTCCAGGCTCATTCTTTTACCATTTTATAGCACAAACACCTTCAAACCATTGACAGCTTTGGAGTTTTAGATGTTTCTCTTTGTCGTTGCAAAATGTCCTAAAAACAAGTTCTGGTCCCTGTGCAACTGATACTTACTGCAATTGGCTCATCTGCAAACTTACTGATAGTTTGCAGATTTTTTTTTTCAGATTTTAAAAGTGAAAACTGCCAGATTTGTTCATATAGGAAAGTGTGCAAGGATTAATATTTGAAGAGTTACTGCACCTAATAATGAATATTGTGTTATAAATCATTCACCCTCATGTCGTTTCAGATCTTCGTTCTTCTTTAGAACACAAATTAAGATATTTTAGATCAGTGATGCCCAAACTAGGGCCTATATACTGTATAAAATGTATACATTTAAATGTTTATGAAATGTACAAAATTGTATAATTATTAATGCAATTAACTTATTTTATATGTAATAAATTATAGTATTAATTAAATTATATAATCAATTATAAAATTAATTATAATAATAAATTAGGACTTTAGGTGTTTGGTTTATTTACCTCCGGCCCACCACCCTCAATCAAGTTTAGTTTTTGGGCACCATTGTTTTATGGCTCGTTTCCACTGCCTGGTACAGTAAAATACAGTTCGGGTTGCTACGGGTCACCTTTATCAGGCTTGCGTTTCCACTACCAAGGGTAGCCTTTTGGTGGGCATGGTGTATGACATGGTGTATTTCAGTCGACGTCATTATCGCTCGAGAAAATGTCTACAGTAAAGCTGTACGGGTCGCATATACTGTATGAGTTCACACAAAACAGACACTTTATATACACAACACTTGTGTATAAATGTTTATTACTAACTTTTCTATGAACAGGATTTGATCATAACTGCAGATCAATGACGGTGCGAAATAGCCTACTGTAACATCTGCAATTATATAAAATAAATAAATAAATGCAACATATATGAACACATACAGAACCTTACAGTCTTCCATATGTTACCAACTAAAGAAAAACTACACACAGCAGACATTTAGTCCTTATTTAGGTTTAAAAACAACACAACGTAAAGCCTACAGTCAGTAAAAACCTCTAATCTGTGTCTGTAATCTTTAGCAGCACATGTAGCCTCTGTTAGAAAGTCATTCCATCACTCCCAGTTAATATTAGTCCAGAAGGTGATGATAAAATTAAAACGAGGCAGTTTGTTCACGTTTGCTGAAAAAAATAATGTGCTCCTTTTTTTCCGGCTTCTCCTTTGTTTTTTTCATGCTTCACTCTCAAGTTTGTCAGTTTTTGATAGGATCGGGTTTCAAAAGCGTGTCAATAATTAAGCGCACGTTATTATCATCAGCTCAAGAAGTTTGTTATTTCAGATATCGCGGTGAGCTCTAGCAAGAAAGCGAAACTGCTTGCACTTCAGAATGGCTCGTAAAAAACTATGGGGCACAGGGTAAATCTGTATCTATTTTTGGCATTGTGGCTGTTTATCAAGACGACGACAAGGTTTGTTTGAGCCCGGGTCGATCATGGCTCGTTAATATATGTCTGTATATTTATGCTGTAAAAGATCTCTCGGCTGTGTATTTTAAGCATGGCGGCTCTTTTGCTTTCATCCTGGCTTGTTGCGCAAGCGAATGACGTTTGTCTGTAAACCAATAGCATCAAGCTGCGCGTCTAGCTCCGCCTTATGGCATCCTTTCTCGTGTTTGGTACCCTTTCAAAAGGGTGCCGAAAAAGTGGTACGGCACGGTTCAGTTTGGTATGCCTTTTGACAGTGGAAACGGTCATAAAAGCGTACCAAACCGAACCGTACCGTACCACTCAGTGGAAACGGGCCCATAGATGATATCCAAGAGCTTTATTATCTTACCTGACATTTTAGAGGAAACTAACCCTTTAGGAGGATCATTCCCAGAAGCTCTTGCCATTTAGTATGCCTGGTCTGTGAAAGATATGTGTGTGTGTGCTGACAGACATCTGATACTCACAGTGAGCTTGATTTCTCCATCCTTCATGCGCAGGTTCAGTCGAGCTGCTTCCAGATTCCTGTCACGACTCGGGTCATCGATCAAAGACACGAAGCCACTGAGATCCAGCTTCTCCACATACTAATCAAAACACACACACACACACACAGCCATTTCTAAAGAAACAGTTCATCTAAAAATATAAAATCACAACAATATAAACCCACACTGCGTAAAAAGAGCACATAATTACCTTCCATGAGCATCCATGCAAATATTAGGTTCCCACGCAGTGCGATTCTTTGCATATCTGTACTTTGTAACCTACTAGATAAACTAGCTCATCCACAGCAGAGGTTATAGAAACTGAAAGTGCCATCTTGATGGCTTCAGAACGAAAATCAATAGTGAAACCTCAATTAAGTGAAGTCTGATAAAACCGGCCGGCCTGACTCTCAGCCATCTGCTCTCCACAGCTGAGTGAACTCGTTCAGAGTTCAGATAACCGTATGATGGACTTCAATCTTGAAGAGGATTTGTAGAAAAGTGTCCTTTTAGATCTGGGCCCATATATTTACTAAATGTTTCACTAACAGTTCACCAAAATACCAGCAGTAAAAGCAGTAATGGTTAGAAAGCTGCTGAGAAAACATTTACTAAAGATTCTAGAAAAGCCTGAAAAGAAAGAGTGATTGTTGTAGCTCTAAATGATGCGAGCATGACTACAAATTAATGCTGGGCAAAAAAAATTATCTGGATTAATCGGATCCAAGACAAAAATTAGTTTTGACAACTTAAGTGTGGGGCCTCACGGTGGCACAGTGGGTAGCACGATCCCCTTATAGCACGAAGGTCGCTGGTTCGAGCCTCGGCTCGGTCAGTTGACATTTCTGTGTGGAGTTTGCATGTTCTCTCGAGTTTGCGTGGGTTTTCTCTGGTTGCTCCAGTTTCCCCCATAAGTCCAAAGACATGCGCTATAGGTGAATTAGGTAAGCTAATTTGTCCATAATGTATGTGTGTGAATAAGTGTGTATGGATGTTTCCCAGAGATGGGTTGCAGCTGGAAGGGCATCCGATGCGTAAATCTTATGCTGGATAAGTTGGCAGTTCATTCCGCTGTGGCGACCCCGCATTAATAAAGAGACTAAGCAGAAGGAAAATGAATGAATGAATTAAGGTGTACTGTGTATATTTATCATCAGGGCTTGAAAAATCTGGTAGCCCGAAGTCCAGAGGC